>NC_142794.1:89787431-90003258 GCF_049724085.1 Artemia sp. Qi Xiang Cuo
TTTTCTCTTTATCAAAAACAATTTTCACTTAGCTACACGATGTAGAAATTTAATTCAAGAAATTAGGAAAAAATTCTCAGTAAGTAACAATTTCTTTCTTGAAGTCAACTCATGGATACACAATACGGAAATTTCAAAAACAATTTTCACTTAGCTACACCATGTAGAAATTTAATTCAAGAAATTATTAAAAAATTCTCATTAAGTAACAATTTCTTTATTTAAGTAAACTATTAAATACACAATATGAAAATTTACGAAAATAAGTTCATAAAATAGATGCAATAATTGGAAACGGGATTATAGAAACATGAGAACATGTCTCATTAATTAGTAATTTCATTCTTGCACTCGAATCTCGGTTAATCAATGCGGAACTTCCATTCAATAATTCATGAAACTATTTTTAATTACTTAACAAAATATGGATTGATTTCAAATATTGGATACACAGTACAAATATTTCATTCAAGAAATTGTGAAAAAATCTCAAGTAAGTAACTTTTTTTTCTCTTTATCACAAACAATATTCACTTAGCTAAATTATGTATAAATTTTATTCAAGAAATTATTGAAAAATTCTCAGTAAGTAACAATTTCTTTCTTGAAGTCAACTCTTGGATACACAATACGGAAATTTGATTCAAGAAATTATGAAAAAATTGTAACTAAGTAGCAAATTCTTTCTTGAATTTACCTGTTGGACAAACAAAAAAGACATTTCATTCAAGAAATTATGACAAAATTCTAAGTAAGTAATAAACTCTTTATTTTTTTCACGAGTTACATATACGAAGTAGAAATTAAATTAAAGAAATTATTAAAAAATTCTTAGTCTAAGTAGCAAATTCTTTCTTGAATTCACCTGTTTGATAAACAAAAAAAACATTTTGTTCTAGAAATTAAGACAAAATTATAACTAAGTAACAAACTTCATTGTTTTCACGAGTTAGATATACGACGTAGAAGTTAAATTAAATAAATTATAAGAAAGTTACCAGTCTAAGTATCAAATTCTTTCTTTAATTCACCCGTTCGATAAACAAAAAAAACAAAAAAAGACATTTCGCTCAATAAATTATAACAAAATTCTAAGTAAGTAACAAACTTTATTGTTTTCACGAGTTAGATATACGATGCAGAAATTAAATTCATGAATTTATGAAAAAGCTCTCAGTAAGTAACCATTTCTTTCTTGAAGTCAACTCATGGATACACAATACGGAAATTTCATTCAAGAAATTATGAAAATATTTGTAAGTAAGTAACACACTCTTTATTAATTTCACTTCTTGGATAAACAGTACAGATACTGCATTCAAGAAATTATGAAAAAATCGGAAGTAAGTAGATTTTTTTTTTCTTTATCACAAACAATTTTCACTTAGCTACGCGACGTAGAAATTTAATTCAAGAAATTATGAAAATACGCTCAGTAAGTAACAATTTCTTACTTTAATTCAAATCTTGTATACACACAATACGGAAATTTCATTCAAGAAATTATAAAAAATATTTTTAAGTAAGTAACAAGCTATTGAATATACAGTACCGATACTTCATTCAAGAAACTTAATTAAACGCTTTTTGAAACTGCATACTATTTTTATGACTTTCCTTGGCACCCTACCAAATGAACGGGGATTCCTCACTGGCTCCTTCACATTGCAAAAAAGTGAGCAGTACGAAAACTCTACGTTTTCAACCAGACTGGTTTTTTAGGGACCAATCAGGAGAGATATGCAAAGTCGTCATAGCATTATTTAATTTTTTTTAAGGTTCATTTATTCGGGGTTACGTACGCGCCCGTACCCGCGTCTAAATGAACCTTAAAAAATGAAATAAAGCTATGTCGACTTTGCATATCTCTCCTGATTGGTCCCTAAAAAACCAGTCTGGTTGAAAACGTGGAGTTTTCGTTTTCAATCCCCGTAAAGCTCTTTTAAAAGATACAAAAACTACTTATTTAACACAAAAATTTCGTTGTTAATGACCACCAAGTGAAGAAAAACCACACGGAATCAGGCAACTGAGTCTCTCAAACCCCTTAAAGCTCTTTTAAAAGATACAAAAACTACTGATTTAACAAAAAATTTTCTATTTTAATGACCACTAAGTAAAGAAAAATCACACGGAATTAGGCAACTGAGTCTCTCAAACCCCTTAAAGCTCTTTTAAAAGATACAAAACTACTTATTTAACACAAAAATTTCGTTTTTAATGACCACTAAGTCAAGTAAAATCACACGGAATTAGGCAACTGAGTCTCTCAAACCCTGTAAAGCGCTTTTAAAAGAAACAAAAACTACTTATTTAACACAAAAATTTCGTTTTTAATGACCATCAAGAAAAGAAAAATCACAAGGAATTAGGCAACTGAGTCTCTCAATCCCCGTAAAGCTCTTTTAAAAGATACAAAAACTACTTATTTAACACAAAAATTTCGTTTTTAATGACCACCAAGTACAGGAAAACCACTAGTACTTAGGCAAGTTAGTATCTCAAACCCCTTAAAGATCTTTTAAAAGATAAAAAAACTACTTATTTCACCCAAAAATTTCCTTTTTAATGACTACCAAGTAAAGAAAAACCACACGTAAATAGTCATCTGAGTCTCTCAATCCCCTAAAAGCTCTTTTAAAAGATAGAAAAACTACTTATTTAACACTAAAATTTAGTTTTTAATGACTACCAAGTAAAGAAAAATCACACGAAATTAGGCAACTAAGTCTCTCAATTCCCGTAAAGCTCTTTTAAAAGATACAAAAACTACTGATATAAAACAAAAAATTCTTTTTTAATGAACACCAAGTAAAGGAAAACCACACGGAATTAGGCAACTGAGTCTCTCAAACCCTGTAAAGCTCTTTTAAAATATACAAAAACTACTTATTTAACACAAAAATTTCGATTTTAATGACCACCAAGTAAAGAAAAACCACAAGGAATCAGGCAACTGAGTCTCTCAAATCCTTTAAATCACTTTTAAAAGATACAAAAACTACTGATTCAACAAAAAAATTCCTTTTTTAATCACCAACAAGTGAAGAAAAAACACCTGGAATTCGGCAACTGAGTCTCTCAGTCCCCGAAAAGCTCTTTTAAAAGATACAAAAACTATTGATTTAACACACAAATTTCGTTTTTAATGACCACCAAGTAAAGAAAAACCACATGGAATTAGGCAACTGAGTCCCTCAAACCCTGTAAAGCTCTTTTAAAAGATACAAAAACTACTGATTTAACACAAAAATTTCGTTTTTAATGACTACTAAGTAAAGAAAAACCACACGGAATAAGGAAACTGAGTCTCTCAAACCCATTAAAGCTATTTTAAAACATAAAAAAAATAATGAAATAAAACAAAATTATAGTTTTTAATGACAAACAAGTAAAGAAAAATCACAATTAATTAGGCAACTGAGTCTCTCAATCCCCGTAAAGATCTTTTAAAATATAAAAAAAATAATTAAATAAAAAAAAAATTTATTTTTTAATTAAACCAAAGTATATTAAAACCAGAAGGAATAAGGCAACTGAGTCTATCAATCCCGTTAAATCTATTTTAAAAGATAAAAAAACTACTTATTTAACACAAAAATTTCGTTTTTAATGAATAACAAGTGAAGAAATTACGCGCCATTGAAAAAAAATACCCGATAATTTCCATTTTATGTTTCAATAAATACTTATTTTACACAAATATTTCGATGATTACTTGTGCAACGGACAGAAAAATCCCACTGAATTGTCCGACTAACTCTCTCCATCCCCATCCACTTCTTTTTAAAGTGTGACAAGCTAAACCACGACAAAAGCACTACTCTCGTGGAACTCAATCCCCATTTAACTCAATCCCCGTGCAACTGAACCCCCTTGTAACTGAATCCCTGTATAACTGAAACCCCCGTGTAACTGTATCCCCCTTTAACTGACCTCTCATGCAACTCAATTCTACATGTATCCCATCTCCCTGCCCCCCATTTTCAGTATTGTTCTCTTACTCCCTTGGAACTCGATCTTCGTTTAACTCAACCCCGTGCAACTGAACCCTCTTGTAACGGAATCCCCGTCGAAACGACCCCCTTGAGGCCCTGGCCCGACGGTATCTGCGCTCTCATGCAACTCAACCCTCCATGCAACCCATCTCCCTCAAAACACTTTTCAGTCATTTTCTCGTTAAATTGACAATACGCTCCAAAACCTCACTTGTGTATTATACAGTACATAATCATGGAATCTCCTCCAATTCACAAATCCCCTTACCCTTTTTTTGCACAGGCTTATCAAACATCTCCGATTGTAAATGTATTAAAAAATTTTCCACTCACTAATTACCCCTTTTTTGCAAATGCTAAACAAGAAAAAAAACTGTTTCCTTTTATTCAAATCCTAATCACCAATCAAGTTATACTCGTTCCTCTCGGCAAAGGTGTAATGACCTGTTTACCTACCAGAAAAACCGGAAGGAACATAAAGGCCGCAAATAAAACAGGATGGAACATAAAGTATTAGAAGTATAAGGTAACATACTACTGTTACAGCAAATACTAGAGCCGTTCAATCCAACTCCATAGGTAGGGTTTTTTTTTCCACAATTCAAAAATAAAAAAAAAAAACTTTTCCACTTTTCGATAAAAATCTGAAAAGCTTCAAATGTAATCTAAAGAAATAAACATTTTATGGGGGAGTCAGAACTAAAGAATAACTAATGCCTTAGAATATACACCTCTTCAAAAAATCACTTCTGGACCAACCCCAACCTTCCCTAATACACCTAACTCATCTAGAAATATAATTTTCGTTCTTCTCAGCCACCTTTTTAAACCTATTTTTGGATTTTCTGTTTGTTTTAGGCTTTCTTTATTTAATCACAGTATCCTCTAATTGTTTTCAGTTTAATATATTATGTAAAGTTATTTGTCCCCGATACATTCATGGAGATCACTTTTTTACTTTTTTTTTTCTAAGTGAGGATACAGAGGGATTCAAGAATAATCGCAAATCTTCGCAGAAACCTTTGCTTGTTATGCATTTTCAAAAATATGATTTTACTTGTGTTTTTGTTTTAAAAAAATTATGGCAAGCTGCAATTTTTAGAGTAGGCCCTATTTAGAATTTTATTCCAGTTATACTAATATTTTCTTAGAATGCAGTTTTATATAATTGTTGTGGATTATTCAAGCTTGTGTACAAAAATCCATTGTAATATTAATTTTCTTGGGCTAACACAAGGTTATTGTCTCCACTATTTGATCCGGAAAGCCTCTTGGATCACAACTTCACAGCCAAGGTACCTGTCAAGGTACCGAGCTACCAAGGTAAGTATCATCTTTTTAAAATCAACCGGTCAGATAGTAAAAACTCTTTGTAAAGGTCATAACAAAAAAAGGCGGTATCGATTAATAACAAATGAAAAACATAAAAGCGCGCAAGTTGAAGAAGCGTGAAGTGGAGAAATGAGGAAAGGCGTTTGAGATTTAAAAAAGGGGTAACTTTTTTTGGAAGTTATTAAACTCTTTGGCACTAAAAAATCTGTGGCAAATTTTTTCTTTTAATTTATTATTCCTGCCAAAAAGCCAAGAGGCCAAAAAGCCAAAGCATAGTTCCAGTTTTGATAGTGGGTTGTAACGAGTGAAGATAAATTGAAACTCACTTGCTGGTAAAAAACAAAATTCAGCTATTTGAGTAGGATATATCTTCATAAGAAGTAAAAAGCAAGAGACATCTGTAGATACATGGCAATAAATGGCAAGTTCCTTATATCATTTTCTGATAAAACACCATGGACATTTCACTGTGAGGCGATTGGCGATTCCAAATAAAATACACTTGCAGTGACAGGACCTATAGTTTTCTAAAACCTGATAAGGAAAAGCTTTGAAAAGAAGTAAAGAATAGGGGAGGGCGTCCGTGTAACTGAACCCCCTTTTAACTGATCTCCGTTTAACCAAACACAGGTAACTAAATCCTTGTTAAACTGGTGGTTTGTTAAACCTTACCCCCAGTCACTCAACCTCTTTTGAACTAGACTCAACCTCAACCCAATGGAACTCAGCATCGTTGTATTCCAACCTCATTGAACTCAACCCAATCTAACTTAACCACAAGCAACAACTCAACTCTCATTCAACTCAGTCCCCGTGCAATTCAGCTCTCATTAACTCAAATATCATGTAACTCAACCCACATTTAACTTAATCCTTTTTTTTAATTTAATTCAACCTCTGTATATATATATATATATATATATATATATATATATATATATATATATATATATATATATATATATATATATATATATATATATATATATATATATATATATATATATATATATATATATATATGTAACCTAAAAAAAAACTCTAGGAAAGATTTGAGTGGGACGTCTTAGGGACAGGGGCGTCCAGAGGGGGGGGGGGCTATGAGGGGCGCACCACCACCCAACGTTTTTGGTATTTGGTAAAATTCTCACCGAAGGTGAAAATTTGGGCAGAAATTTTGCAAAATCAGCCGAAATTAAGCAATTTTTTTATTTCTGCATAAAATTCGGCATAAATCAGATAGCGATTCGGTAAAATTTACGAAGATCTCCCCCCTAATGAAATGAGCCTCATGACGCTCCTGCTTAGGGATTGAATGTTTGCATAATAAAAATGGCACAGGAGAGGCTGGATGTTCACCATTCAGTTTTTAATCTTGGAAAGAGCACTGTAACTTCATACACCCATATATATACCCCCAGGGTGTCTCTTACAAACCTACTAAAGTCTCAACCTAATGCTGATAGCTGTTGGTGCGATACTGCAAATATACAATTCTGACAGCCTGGAAGCACATAGGTTGTCTTTTGATTTTGTTCAACATTCCCATGAATATTCCCAGAAAATTTCAACTTTACACCCTTAGCTATTCCTACGATATTATAAATATGGTATCTTCACAACTTGGATGTACATTGTCTTTGCTCAGCTGAACATCACCCAAATTAGTTGGTGAAAGTTTCAACTTAGGCTAATAAACTTAGTTATCCCTGAGATTTTGCGCAAATGTCATTTTGACTACCTGGATGTACACAGTGTCTTTGTCTTAGTTCAATATTCCTCTCAGCATTCCCCGAAAGTTTCAACTTAATGTCCTTAGCTTCTCCTGTATCATTGTAAATATTCTATTTGGTTGTACAGCGTACCTTAGGAAACAACATCACCCTCTGCACGCACTGAGGCTTTCGACTAAAAACACTTAGCCGTTCCGGGATTATTTCTGATGCATTATTTTGCCAAAATGGATCCAAATAGGGCCATCCAATTTATTTCTTTAACTGCATTATTGTTCCTGAAAGTCTCAACTTAGTACCCTTAGCTGTTGAAATATTAGAAATATATATGTAGTATGCATATAGTATCTATTAGTGTAGTTCAACGAATCCTCAACATTCCCTGAAAATTTCAATTTAACAATCTTAGCCTTTCCCAATATTCACCTTTTTATAAATCTTATGCAAACAGTTTTTTTTCATTTAATTCAACATCCTCCTGAGCTTCCTAAAATTTTCAATTTATTATCGCCAGTCCTTCTTGATGCATTGCAGATTCGCTGTTTGGACAATTTGGATCCACGTTGTGTTTTTTTATTAAGTTTTTTACTTTCTTCAACATTTCCCAAAAGCTCCAACTTCATAGTGTCAGCAATTCCTGTGATATTGCGGACATACCTTCCTGTCAATCTTGACGCTTAAAATCTCTTTTGATTTAGTTCAAAGTTCCCCTCAACACAAACTGAAAGTTTCGACTAAGTGAAACTAATTAGCCATTTCCTAGATACTTCACATACGTATTTTCATAACCTGGATTCCAATAGTGCCTTTTAATTTAGCTTAAGATTTTCGTGAGCAATTCCTGGGAGTTTCAACCTTATTCCTTTTGTTATTCTTGAGATATTAGATATTGGCCCTTCTGACAGCTGGATTTTGATTAGTTTAAGTCCTCTTCAACACTCCCTAGAGGCTTCAACTTAATGTACTTGTTTCTTCCCGAGATACTTTAGATATATATTTAACATAAAACGTAATGGTAAAGTTTAACAGCCTCCTCAGTCCTCCCAAAAGATTTCAACGTAGTAGCCTTAGCTGTTTTCGAGATATAGCAATTACACAGTTTTGTCAGCTTCGATACATATAGTGTTTTTGGTTTATTTTATCTTTCGCCTCAATATTTCCTGGAAGTTTTGACTTAAAACCATTTGTGAAATTTAGCAGGTACACCATTTCGAAAACTTGTGAGCAAGAAGCGTTGTTTAATTTTTTTCCGACAAGAACTTGAACATTCCCTGAAAATTATTTTGGTATCCCTAGCCTTCCTGCAATCTTTTAGATTCACTAATTAGGTAGCCTAGCAATATATAGTGTCTATGGATTCTGTTCATAACCCCCTCTACTTCCCTACGTTCCTAAGAGATTTCAACATAATAGCCTGATTTTTTTTTTTAGATATTGCAGACACCCATTTTGTCAATCTAGATGCCTTTTGCGGATTCGATATCGTTCATTATCCTCCTTAATGCTTCTGGAAAACTTCAACTTAATACCTTTAGTCGTTCCTGAGATATTTTAGACACACTGTTTTGTCAACTTGGATACATAGAGTGGCTTTTGTTTTACTTTAATGTATCCCTCAACATTCCCTGAAAGTTTGCCGTTCTTGAGATACTTCAGATATGTTATTGTGACAACTTGGATATGCATAGGTTCTTTTGATTTAGTTCAACCTTCCCTGGAAGTTTCAACTTTAATACTACAAGGCTACAACTGGGAATTTGCAGATACACTATTTTGATAACCAGGGTGCAATTAGATAGCTTCACCCTAAAAGCTTACTACATTAGGTTTCACTCTCCTTCCAACCTAACCTACATATATAACCCCTGTCTCTCTTTCATAACTGCTGAAGCGCAATTTTTTTTTATCACTGTTCAAAATCTTACCAGGTCTCAAATCAATCCACAAAGTCTAATGGGGTTTTGAAATAACTGTGTTTGCCGAGCAATTATTATTTCTTTTAGACAACGTGCTTTTTCAGGAATGAATAGAACACCTCACGAGATTACTATTTCTTAAATAGAACGCTGAACGTCTAGTTTTTCGATAATTTTAAAAAGATGGAAAATTAAAAGATGTTTAATTTCCATTGAAATTTAACCTTTTCCCAATTGCCTAGAATTTCTGGTTTCAAGTGACCCCCCCCCCCTCCTATAAAAACAAAATAAACAAGTAAAAACACAATGGTAAAATCTAAGAGGGCACTCGCCCTTTAAGGGGTGTTTTTCCTTTTTGAATAGTCAGGATAATTTTCCCGAGCTGCTAAATCTTGGTGGGTATTCTTAAAGTTAATTTATTCTACATATTCAAAATCACCATAGAAATTCGATTCTTATAATGTGAATATTTTTGGCAAAACTTTGTTTCTAGAGTTTCAGTCGCTATGGCCACGAGTCGATCCTTAATTATATTAATCAAAGAAAAAATTTGCACAAAATAAGTTTTCCAAAAAAAAGTAAAGTACTCCATAAAATGAACAAAAATAGAATCAAATAATTCACCAAGCATACAACTACTACAGATCAGTATAAATAAATAAATGAAACCCAAAACAAACAGAAATTAAAATAAGCCAGACTCAAAACGAGCAAAAATGAATCTGATTAGTGTTCTAAACCCTATGTGTTCTAAGAGCCAGAATATAATTTGAACTTTACTAAAAAATATTCAAATGAATTTACTGAAAAAATGTGCATTGTCAGTTTAATATGCACAATGCTGATGTCTATTCCTTAAAATCGTAATAAATTTTTGATTTCTTAAAGTTATAAAACTGAAAAGACTTAAAAGAACTATTTTCAGTAAAGTACAAATTATATTCTGACTTATATCTCAAAATTTTGATTGGATGTGTTTGAGGAAATGATAGGCGTGAGAGGGGGGTTAGTTGTTCTTTTATCACTTTCGACTATCAAAAAGCGCTCAAGCCCTTTCAATTTCCAATTGAATGAGCCGTTTTTGAAGTTTCTACGACAGCTACTTCTACAAAAACTTCATATGACCCCGTGGCATAACTTACAACCCTTACCCTGAGGGCTGTGGGGTTGTCATCCTCAAAGACCTAATTTCCAGAACTTCCAACTATGTTGAACAGAATGGCTATCTCAAAATTTTGACTGGATGTGTTTGGCGAAAAGGTGGGAGTGAGAGGGGGGTTAGTTGTGCTCCAATCACTTTCGACTGTTAAAAAGAGCACCAGACCTTTGAATTTCCAATCGAATGAGTCGTTTTTGACTTTTCTACGATAAAGTTTTCCATAAAAACCTTATATGCCCCCAGGGCATAACTTATAACCCTTGCCCTGAAGACTGTGGGGAGAGTGTCCTGCTCAAATATATAATTTCCAAAACTTTCAACTGCACTGAACAAAATGACTATCTCAAAATTTTGATTGGATGTGTTTGGGGAAATGGTGGGCGTGGAAGGGGTGTTATTTACCTTCCAATCACTTTCGACTATTAAAAAGGGCACTATCCATTTCAATTTCCAATCGATTGAGCCCATTTTGAAGTTTTTACGACAACGCTTTCTATAAACCTTATATGCCCCCAGGGTATAACTTGTAACCCTTCCCCTGAGGGTTGTGGGGGGTTGTCATCCTCAAAGACCTAATTTTCAGAACTTTCAAATACGTTGAACAAAATGACTATCTCAAAATTTTGATCGAATGTGTTTGGGGAAAACGTGGGCATAAGGGGGGGAGGGTTAGTTGCCCTACCATCACTTTCGAATATTAAAAAGGGCACTAGCCCTTTGAGTTTCCAATCGAATGAGCTCTTTTTGAACTTTTTACGACAACGCTTTCTATAAAAATCTTATATGTCTCCAGGGCATAACTTACAACCCTTGCCTAGAGGGTTGTGGGGAGTGTCCTCCTCAAAAAAGTATTTCCTATTTGGGAATCAACTACGCTGAACAAAATTGCTGTCTCAAAATTTTGATTGGATGTGTTTGGGGAAATGGTGGGTTTGGAAGGGGTGTTAGTTGCCTTCCAATCACTTTCGACTATTAAAGAGGGCACTAGCCGTTCCAATTTCAAATCAAATGAGCCCTTTTCCAAGTTTCTACGACAACTGCTTCGATATGAAGTGCCCTAGTCTAAAGAAGTAAATAATACATTGTGCCAACATCTTTCTTTACTTAGGCAGCACGATTGCGCTGCCTATGACAGCACGATTGCGCTGCTTATGATTTGAGCACTATCTGGAAGTTAGAGAACTGTTCGTGGGTAATTGCACGGGAGGGAAGGATATGGCCAAGGGTCTTTTATCATCTCCAAAACTGGAATAAATTCAAAACCTTACGATTTAAGTCTCTAAGCTTTAATGGCTACATGACAGCTTCATTGACTGTGATAAAGTCATTAAATCAGAACAGCCAGTAACGAAAAAAAAAACGTAATATATTGCCTAAATCTTATGCTGAAATACATAGCATCTTTTTATCAGGAAAATGGTCTTTTCGTTTCTATATTCTCCCTTTTTTATTATTTGTTTCATTTCTTGTCCTTATTTTATTCAATCAATTTACGCTAGTGGATTTATTAAGCATTAATATTAGAAAAAAAAGTTAAGCCATTCTGCAAGTATTTTTGTTAATAAAGAAATTGGATGTACAAATAAAGGATAGACAACAGGAATTGGAACAAAGGATAGATACAAATTGATAAATCAAAGGAGGATTAAAAAAGATTGACAAACTATGTATTTATGACATAGAATTGGGAAACAAAATCTTAAGGGTCTAATATGCTCAAAACCTAACAGTCATAAGGAGTTTTTACCGTACTCGTGAGCCAGTTGACTTCAGCCAGAACTAACTCTTTTATGAGTATAATTAAATGGTTTCTTGAAAAGGTTGTGACACAAAAGGTTTAAATAGACACAAAAACAGCTAGACAATTCAGGCGCTTAATTAGCAAGGTGAGGAGCTTTGAACCCCTGTCCCGTAAGCAATAGCCGTAATTCAGATATTGCATGCGCAGTTTCCTTTTCCATTTTTCTTTTAATTATTTACTCTTCAGAATTTCCCTCCCGACTCCCCTCTAACCCCACTTCCTTCCAAGATAAAATCCTGTATATGCTCTTGACGGCGGTTTTGTTCATTTCCTGGTTCTTGAAAAAAGTTCATTTGCAAAATCTTGTTATATTAAGTTCTTTATATGTATTGGTCGCTATATGGTAAACTTTTTGGATACAAACGCTAAAATGTTAAAATGTTGCACTACTTACAGGTAGTTAGATAATTTACAAAAGAACTATTTTATCTACTGTTCTAACCGAATCCTGGATTCTACTGTTAGAGAAGGAAGTATGAATCGAGCTCTGAAATCAAGTCTATTTTTAAATATATGACGAAGAGAAAGTGTTCTAACGGGTGCAGATTGATTGCCAAACCTTTATTTTTCCTTCATGCTACAGTCATTGACTGTAATCATATGAAAAGATACGCGTTGAAAAAAGGAAATTTTTAGGTTGTAGGAAAGAAGCAGAATAAATATATTTATTTTTATTGGTTAACTTTACGTCAAACTAAAGCAACAATGCTTTTACGACTTTGCACTAGGCTCTGTGATACGTTTCCAAATCAATACATAATCTTTCTTCCATTATTGTTGGGAATGAATCAGCTGTTTAGAATAAAATTGCCTACTTAGTTTTCTTTGATTGTTTTTTAGTCAACCCCTCGACCCTAACAATAAAAATACCTTGTCTGCTATATAGACTAAAAATATAATTGCTTGCCTGAGATGAATAAAAATTTCTACATCTGTTTTGTTTCCCAGCTACTTCTAAATTAGAAATGGTTAAGAGCTAAGCATCCTAGATTTAAGTTGGAATAAAATGAATGAGCCATTAGAGGTGTCGCAGAGTCAGCGAGCTAGAATAGGTTTGTGAATTAATGTTAATAAGACAATGTCGCTAAAACTAGGAATAACTAAAGATAAAGAAGTGATGCTGGGTACCGAGAAGATCGATCAAGTGGATAGCTACACTTACCTAATTAGTATCATAGGCACAATATATATATATATATATATATATATATATATATATATATATATATATATATATATATATATATATATATATATATATATATATATATATATATATATATATATACAGAAACTTCAACTACTTTGTCATAGAAACCGTGTCGCAGAAACTTCGACAAGGGCTCATTCGATTGGAAATTGAAGGTTTTAGTACTCTTGTGATAGTCGAAAGTTAATGGGGGGGGCAACCAACCCCCTTCCCCCTCCCCCCAACGCCCATTATTTCTCCAAACACAATCAATCAAAATTCTGAGATAGCCACTTTATTCAGCGTAATTGGAAGGTCAAGTAGTTATGTCTTTGAGGATGACCCTACCCCCCCCCCAGAGACCACAGGAAAAGTGTTATATAAGGTTCTTATAAAAGAGATGGTTGTGTGAATTTCAGAGGCAGTTGACTGGTTTGGGAATCAAAAGTTCTAGTTGCCTGTTTAAGAGCCAAAGTGATTAGAGGGCAACTAGTCCCCTCCTCCCTCACGTCCCCTTTTCCCTAAGTGTTTTCGACAGCAAGTTCGAGATAGCCATTTTCTTTAAAAAAAAAGTCCAAAGATCAAATAAAAAGGCCTTCGGGGTTGACAGACCCCCCCCCCCCACCCCTGAGTCTGGGGGCAAGGGTTATAAGTTATACATAATCCGCGGGCATATAAGGTTTTTATGGTAGGGATGGTCATCTAAAATTTAGAGGAAGCTGATTTGGTTGGAAATATGAAGTTCTAGTTCTCTTTAAAGAGTCAAAAGTGACGGTGGGAAACCAGCCTCCCTCTCGATGCCCTCTTTTTCCCAAACACATCCAATCGAAATTTTGAGAAAGCTATTTTGTTCCCAATAGTCGGAAGAACAGCAATTCCTTTTAGTCCAGTAAATCTACGAAAATCTGGGGAAAAATTGCAACACAAAACATTTTTACCCCGTATTGTAGAGAAAAAAATTCTCTACAACATATCAAAAGTCCCCAAATATCCCCTTGGCGGAACAGGGTAAAAAACAGTGAGAAATGGTCAGACTTATTAAGGGGGAAAATCCAGGGGTAGATTCATTGTGCGCTCGAATTTCACGTCTGCTCTTTTTCTGCGCGGAGAACTCGAAAAAAGAAAGTTATATTATTTTATCTCTGGACTTGGTTCAATTTCCCACTTTAGCGGTGAAGGGGAAGGTGGAAAAACAGTATCCTCGAGAGTTGTGCGATATGACTGGTTAATATGTTGCCCCCAAGGTATTTTGACTCGATTATTTAAAAAAAAACATGGTATTAGATTCGTATCTTGCTTTTCTCCAGTGTTTTCTCCGTAGGGGAGACAATGCATCGGGCCTTCGGAGTACGTGGGCAGATTTACTTCGATTACATAATAGAAACATAAGACAAAACTAAATGAAAAAAAAATGAAACAAATCAGATTTCTTCGGTAATCACAGCAAAAAATAATTACGGTTTTGATTGATCTAAAAAGGATAAGATCAGAGATTTGTACTAAACATAGTCTTCTTCATCGTTATCAACGAAAACATCCTTATTAGAACACGCAATCCCTTGCAGTCTTTGCAAGCAAGTGTGCAAAGCAATCCATGTTTTTGGTAACTACAGCGTGCACTGTCACTGTTGGAACGCGTGCAGCTGCAACCAATAACATTTAGCAGATGAGGCGGATTAGGTCCGATGTCTGTCATGATCGGAGTGAGGCGTCCGTCACGTGATCGCCAACCCCAATCTTTTGGGTCAAATTCTGACGCAGTATTACGCCATTCCATTACCTGATAGACGACTCTATAAAAATGAAATTTGTCAGCCAATGGAGTTGGTGGAAGTCTCTCTGGGTTCACGAAAGTTGATGTCTTTGAGCTGTTCAGTTTTTTAAGAGAAAACCTGTTCCTAGCTTTGCTGAGACCCTCCCCTTTCTTTGCCTTGTAGAAACACAGCAAAATATTTTCACCGGCTTGCTGGACTTCTTCCTTCGTAGAGCGCGGATTAAGGAATACTTCACAGTTATTCCTAAATTCTTCATTGCTTTTACGGAATGGCAGGACAGTCTGCTTTCCTATCCCAAACAAACGGGACGTCGTGTCGCAACCATGAAAAGCGTGGACAACAAAAATAGTGACAAACCTGTTCCAGTGATATTTTTGATAAAGTTGATTTGCCAGTATTTAGTTCAGAGCGCTCTTGACTTGGTACCGGTTTCAAAGTAGATATCCCTGGCTTCCGGAGGCAGGTGATGGAGGAGAAGGATCAATAAATCAGTGTCGTTTCTGACTACTGCGGTTACTCTTTTCTAGGCCGCATCAACACCTGTCAATGCAATCAGAACGTCCGCATCTCTCTCTGCATGAAGAGCAGTGAGGCCAGCTTGGACAAGCTTCTTACCAATAGCTCGAATAATGTTCTGCTTATTGTTGAGATTCCGCAAGAAGTCCGCCTTCTTCCTTTATAGCTTCATACTCAGTGTGAAATCGACGGTAAGACACTGGATAACTTTGGTTCGTCTAACCTAGGTGAAATCTTTGGTGGACGGAAATGAAATGTAACCATCAAAGACGACGGAAGCATTTGAATACTTCTGTGTCACGAATGAAACGTAACTGTTGCAAATCTGTTCGAAAGTATTTCCTGTTTTCCATGGAATATGCTGGAGCGGCCATCCACCATCGATCACGTATTTTTCCAGCTCTTTTGATAGGACGTTCACAGGTTATGCCTTTGCTAATTTCCAAATAGCTTCCACTAGCCCCCCTTTATCTGGCTGTCGCGGCAGGCTTGACGATTCGAAAAGGGAAGAAGGATAGCTCTAGAGTTCGAATCTGAGAGTTTCTTCCATATCACCTCCGTCCGTAGTTTCCACTGCTGCAAGACGTTGGAATAGAAGACTTGCGTCAATTTGTATGTCTTCACCGTCAGCTTTGGAAATGTTGACGGGTCATCGTAATCACTTGCTTTTGCGCTTGAAGATGTAGCGATCGGCATAGACGTCATCCATTGGCTTCAGAATGTCTTTTGCTATCGCCTTTGCTGTAACCGCGTTGGCATTCCTTGTTGCTGTCATACCATTCGATATATTGCGCAATTGAGCGCAGTTGTCGCACGGACAGGACTGCACCGAAAAGCTACTAAAGACTTTACGTCCTTTCGATCTCTTTCTATCCGAGCTGATCTTGCGGAAACGTGCTGGTCAGATGACACATACTCAACGCCGGTGAGTGACTGCATCAGCTCACTAATTTCAGCTCACACTGGCATTGACATTGTCCAGATTTACCTTTGTGTCTCACTCATTCCATTTCCTCTCGTGATTCCCATGCTTGTTTTCAGTGACCTCATCAGTGCTTGCTCAATTACTAAGTTCGGAGAGAGCCCAGACCAAAATCTATCGCTTCTTCAAATGACAAACATCCCATCCACAACGTCTTTATACAGGTTATGGTTACTTTATTTCAGCTCTTCCATTTGCTGAAGAAATACTCTCACCGATTTCGAATGCAGGTTGTGACCTGCAGCTGCAAAATAAGGGAGCATCTCAGGGAGTGCTTGAAGATACTGCACCCAATTTTCGGTCCATTCTGCCCTCATGGCCTTCTTAAGCACTCCGAACATTTCTGAATACTGAAGCCATATTTCTGCAGTCCTGTTGTCCTGCAGCGTGTCTTGAAACTCCATAATTTGCGTTTGGATTCGACGCACTACGTCTGCGTTGGATGCATCTTCAAGGGTTACTTCCTCATTCAGTAGAGCTATACATATTGCCAAAGCTTCTGCAAAGTCTTGATGACTCACACGTATGTTATCTGTGCAGTCAAAACCATACGATTTGCAAATAAGAGTCATCTGCAATGCTGAATTTATAAGCTCGTATGCTCTCATGGCTCTTAAAACAGCCTTACCGCTAACGATATGCTTAGTGGTGTTACCGGCATATAGGTATTCGAGCACTTCTTTTATCCCTGTCTCTGTCATCAAATGCCCGATCTCTCCTAGAAAGCTCATATGGCAATGGAGACCACCGATCATTGGAACTACTGCCTTGAGATGACTATCAGCAGGCTCAGCATTGATGATGTGCACCGCTTTCATGTACTAAGGCCGGTAGAAATTAACAACTGGTACCATTCCGTGCTGGCGTGCTTTCTAGGAGATAAAACGTAAGGTCGGGTATACACAAGGAAGATTGGATGGATTATAGTCGATCATAGGCAGAAAAATAACCGACGAACCGCCTCTGTATGACCCATGGTGAATTACTTGCATAAATCCACTTCATCCGACCCCGTTTCGTATCACGTATCCAGCTTGCATGCCATAAAAGGTCGATGCCATCGAACTTGTCGTCGAAGGTGATGGTCGGGATAGGTTTGTACACAAGACTGTTCTCCTGTTGGGTTCTGTCGTAGAAGAAGAAAGGCACTTGTCACACCTATTGGAGTACTTCAAGGTTTACAACTGCTTTTGGGATTATGATTGGAAATTTGGGTAGCTTTGGTGTGGCAGCAGCTAGCATGCCCATCCCATGGAAGGTACCTCATTCGTTAATAGTGCAAATGTTGTGGTTAACATTGTCGCCAATGAACTGGATGAAAGTTTTAGAAGTCATCCCTGGAAATTCTGTACCATGAGTTACTGCGGCAGAACGCTCGAATCGAAGCACTTCAGAGTAACAAGTAGAAAAACCTATCCTATTCAGCTGGTCGATGAGAAAACGTGAACCAGATTGCTGGTGCAACTGAACTCCAAGGTATACTTGTAAAAGAGCGAGCAGAATGGTGACGGCAGGCCTGCATTATTGCTTGACCGATTGAACCTACCAGTATTTAGTGAATTTCCAGAAAACAGGAAAAGAGAAGCACCTGGGAATATGATATTAAACTCTCGTCAAAACGGTGTTAGAGGGTTTTAAAACCGAGTTGGTAGACCTTTCTTTCCTCTCCAAATTATATAGAGCCTTCTGACTATCTTTTCCCTTTAGAGGATATCTTGATTTCCCCCTCTTTTTCCCTAGTAACTGGGAAACGGGGGAAAAGGATAATGACAGAGCAATCAAAATAGCATATTCCTTCTTCTCGTACTGGGAAATCCCAGCAAAAAAGTCTTGTAGACTGTTGTACATGATCTTTATTTACCCCCTCTTTTTTCACTGTGAGTGGGGAAACGGGTTAACAACTTATTGCACAACAATAAAAGAAACACATATTCGGTTTTTTTCAACCCAAGAGAATCAGGATTCAGGAATGCCATTCTCAACATCAAAAACTACCTGTCGTAAATTTTCGAGTTTTCCCCTGGATTCTCCCCTTTCCCCTCGTTTTCACCCTGTTCTGCCAGGGGGATTCTTGGGGACTTTTGGAATGTTGTGCAGATTTTTCTACAAAATGGTGTAAAAACCATTTATATTGCAATTTTGTCCCAGGTAGTCAATTTTTTCTGTAGATTTACTGGACTATAAGGTGGACACAACCTCCCAGGGGCTAGGGGCAAAGGTTGCAAGTCATTTCCCGGGTCAAATAAATTTTTTAAGGAACCGGTGGTCGACATAAATACTAAGGACATAAAGACTAATTATGTCTTTGGGGAGGTCAACCTCTCCACTGTCCTCAGGGTAAGGGCTATAAGTTAGCAATTCGTTCATTGTTGACATATAGTATATATTATAAGAAAGGTATGCATGTTTTACCTTTACTTTCAAAAAAGACGGAGGGTATTCGGGTGTCCTTTCATAAAATATTGAGTGGAGTGTTGAACTAAATCAAAACACGTTATGTGTAAACAAGATTGTCAAAAGGGCGTAATTCAGAAATGACTGAGTATATTAATTTGGAACTTTCAGGGAATGGGAGATGATCAATTGACCAGATGGCTATATTTGCACGCTAGTGTTACTACTACAACTACCACCACTACTACTGCTACTATTACTACTACAACAATAGTACATTTACAATATTGAGGGGAAATTTGAACTAAATTAAAATATATTATGTGCATGGACACTGTCAAAAGAGCAGAATTTAAGAATGGGTTTGAGTTTAAACTCTTTGAAAGTTGGAACTTTTGGAGAATGCTTAAAGGGGAAGATCATTTGACGAAAAAACAATATAAGGACGCTACTACTAATACTACTACGACTGCTAACTTTACTACTACTACCTCTATTACTACTACTACTACTACTACTGCAACTACTACTACTACTACTACTACTACTACTACTACTATTATTACAATTACTTCTATTGCAACTACTTGTAAGACTACTTGTAACAATTGTGTATTTAACGCGTGAAATAAAAGCGAATGTCTATAATGTATAGACATTCGCTTTTGTTTACTGTGTTAAATACCCCAGTGCATGGAAGTTTTATTTAAGACATTTCCATTTATACATTGATTGTGAGGAGACGAATGGTAACATTATAGACATTCTCTTTAGTTTATTGCGTTAAATACCCCAGTGCATGGAAGTTTTATTTAAGATGTGAGTTTGATTCCTACTTATTTATTTCTATTTATTTTCTTTTGTTTTTTTTTTTCTCTCTTCGTGTGTTAATTTTTGTTGTATTTCGATGTATGTTATTTTTTTTTAAAGAACATTTTTTTTTTCTCTTTTTTTCCGTTGAGAAAGACTTCCAGATGTGGGGCCTAAATATTCGGAGTGTTTTTTAATGAAGTGTTTATTTTGTTGTTACATATTCACTGCTTTATTAAAACTAAAACCCGTTTTGTCTTGCTTAATTTTTAGTAAATAGAAAAGCAGTGTGGTCTAAGAAATTAATTACGTCTAGCCTACGGGTGGCAAAAGACCAATTCAATTTTATTATTTTTGAATTTAGCAAAAAACATGCCGATATAATTATGCAACAAAAGTTTTTAGACAAGTCCAAAGTAAATAAAATAATTCCAAAATCGTTTTGTTTCAAGTATCATTTAAATACATATCAATCAGTTCGTGCTACCGATCTGTAAGTAGGGAGCGACCCGGCTCAATGGTAAATAAAACTCTAAAAAACGGAATTTTGATAACAATAGATGCATCAAAAGAATCAGATTTTAATGCTTATTTCAAATATATAAGTTTCATCAAGTTTCGTTTTACCCATCAAAAGTTACGTGCCTGAAAAAATTTGGCTGATTTTAGAAAAAAGGGGGAAAGACCCCCTAAAAGTGATATTACACCATCATATTCAGCGTGTCAGAGAACCCTACTGTAGGGGTTTCTAGCACCTATCTACAAAAATCTGGAACTTTGCATTTTTTTGCCAGAAGAAAGATCACGGATGCGTGTTTATTTGTTTTTTGTTGTTGTTTTTTCCCAGGGGTGATCGAATCGACCAAGCGGTCCTGGGATATCGTGGGAGGGCTCATTGAAACGGAAATTAAAAGTTCTAGTGCCCTTATTAAGTGACAAAAAATGGAGGGCAACTAGGCCCCCTCACACGCTCATTTTTTTTCCCAAAGTCACCCGATCAAAATTTTGAGATAGCCATTTTGTTCAGCATAGTCGAAAATATGATAACTATGTCTTTTAGGACGACTTAATCCCCCGAAGTCTCCGGGGGGACGGCTGAAATTTATGAACTTTACCCAATGTTAGCATATAGTATTGGTTATTGGGAAGTATACAGACGTTTTCAGGGGGATTTTTTCTGGTAGGAGGGGGGGGGGGGATTTGTCGAGGGTTATATGGGAAGATCTTTCCATGAAGGAAGTTTTCATGAGGGAAGCGACATTCCTATGAAGAGGGCGCCGGAATTCCCAGAATTATTAAAGAAAAAGATCAGAAATTTAAAAAAACAAGTTTTACAACTGAAAGTAAGGAGAAACATCAAAACTTAAAACGAACAGAAAATATTACGTGTATGATTCGGTTCACCCCCTAGTCAATAGCTTGCTCTTTAAGCCAAAGATTTTTTAGTACTTTCATACGAGCTATTTATTCTAATTAACGGTTTTTGTGATTAAGGGGTCATTTTTAAAGAATTGGAACAAAGTTCGGACTTTAGCTTAAAGAGCAAGGTATTGACTAGGGGGCGAACCCCCTAATATACGTATTAAAAAACTATGAATATAGAAGTTCGTTTCGTAAGTTAATTCGTAAGTTACGTATATTTATTACTAATATAAACGTTCGTAAATAAAATTAAACAAGTTTCGAAAAAGCCATTTAACCAAATAAAAGTTAAATTAATATGCAAATTTTGTTTTAATTATTCATGTACGGTGAGCCAACATCAAAACCTGCATTAATTCAAAAACGTTCAAAAATTAAATTAAAAAAACAAAGTTTTTTTTTAACTGAAAGTAAGCAACGACGGTAAAACTTAAAACGAACAGAAATCATTCCGTATATGAAAGGGGCTGTCCCCTCCTCGACGCCTCGCTCTAAACAATAAAAAAATTTAGCGTAAAGAGCGAGGCGTTGAGGAGGGGACAGCCCCTTTCATATACGGAATAATTTCTGTTCGTTTTAAGTTTTAACGTCGTTCCTTACTTTCAGTTTAAAAAAAACTTGTTTTTTTTTTAGTTAATAATGAGAAGAAGCACACGAGAAAAGTAAATTTACTAAACTTAAACCATGTGGTGAAAGATGAACGTTTCCAGAGATCACAAGTTGTAAAAGAAATAGTTTTCTTAAAACAAAGCCTTTGCGTTTTTCTTAATACGAATGATTTCCAACAAATTATATCAATCTTCAAAAATTCTTTTGAACATGTTTTAAGATTATCTAGGGAAAGATTAAACCAAAAATTTTTGCAATTGAAAAGGGAACAAGAAAAACAAAAACTATCAATTTATAAGCCTCATCATTTCCCAGGCCCTGGTGTGATTAATTTAAGTAAAAAGAAGGTTACCAAAGAACAAAAGGAAATCCTTAAAAGAGTTATAAAATTTGGAATAAATCAAAAGAGAAAAGATAGAGGAAATTAAATCAAAGATTGACACAGGGATTCATAAGTTTCCAAAAGATATAAATAATGTAGATCACTTAAGACTAGGGGTCGTAAATATTTTGAAAAATTTTGGTAGCATCAAAGATAAAAAAGTTTTAAAAGATTTAAGAAAAGATGATTCTCTAATAATAACGAAAGCGGATTAGAGCAATACGGTAGTATCCTAGAAAAAAGATGGTTATGATAGTAAAAGAGAAACAATTATAAAGGATACTTCAACATATAAAAAACTTAATTCAGACCCAACTGAATTGTATGTTAAAAATTAAGAAAGGACTTAGAAGACCTTAAAACAAATGGAAGTATCACACCACAGATGTATTACTAGTTCCTTCCGAGGGTATCAGTCAGCCCAAGAATATATGGTTTTCCAAACATACATAAAATAGGTATCCTTTAAAGACCTATAGACCTATACCTTTTGATAAATCTTTTAGTATTTTATCCAAACTATATTAAATTTAGTTAAAATAACTAGGAGGTATACTAATTATTTCACGTTTGGAGATAATTTTTATCATCAAATTAGGGGATAAGCGATAGGAGGGCCCTTAAGTCTGTTGTTAGAAAATAGTTATGTTTAGTATGTAGAAACTTTAGCCATAGAAACATATTTTTTAAAACCTAAATTTTGGGGCATATATATGGATGATATTTTAGTTATTTGGAATTATAAGGAATCACAAATTGAAGGTTTTTTGGAACATTTAAATAATTTGGAAGGAGAATTAATTTTCACAATTGAAAAAGAAACAGAGAATAAGTTACCGTTTCTAGATATTTTGATCCATAGAAATAATAACGAAATAGCATTTTCAATTTACCATAAACCGACTAATAACAACCGTTATTTGTCTTTCACATCAAATCATCCGTTCCAAGTAAATAGGGATGTGGTTATTTCTTTAGTTGATAGGGTATTAAAATTAGCATCACCAGAATACATGAGTAATGAACTAAAATTTCATTAAGGATATTCTGGTAGGTAAGGATCTCCGGAAAATATTATTTCTCAAATAATTGAAAAAAGGAAAAAAAGTTAATGGAACCTGTAATATTAGAAGCAGATGGGTCAACTCAAGAAACAAATTACATAACTTTGCCTTATATCCCATTGTTGTCACAAAAATTAAGAAGATAATTTAAAAAAACATAGTATAAAAACAGCATTTAAATCAGGACAAACTATAAGCTCTTTGCTAAATAATGGAAAAGACAAGGTACCAAGAAATATGCAAAAGGGAGTATACAAAATTCCATGCTCTTGTGGTAAAATGTATGTGGGAAGAACAGAGCAGATTTTAGAAAATAGGCTACAGCAACACAAGAATGCCATAGATTGCTCTCTAAAACATAATAAAACCGGAAACGTTTGAGACAGCTCTTGCAGAACATGTATATGATTTTCCTCATCATATTATTTTATTTGATTAGACAAAAATGATAGATGCGTCTGTAGGACTTATACGAACTTTCAGAGAAATTATAGAAATAAAAAAGATAATCTATGGGGGTATTAGTATCAATAGAGATGAAGGGGAATTTAGGATCAATTCAATTTATAATAGTTTTATTAAAAAGCAGGTAAAATATTCAACCAGTAGGCCTACTGATTTTAATAATTGTTCTGGACCAAATGATAAGCTTGCAAACAAAGGGCAGCACAAGTTAAATGTTGTAAAAAGTAAACGAACTGCAGCTAAACTTGCAACCAAAAAAACCATTCAATTGGTTATTCATAAATTGGTTGATGAACTTGTGAGATCTAATTAGGGGTTATGGGCCGGGGGTTAGGTGACCTTCATTGTTTTGTTCTAGTAAAAATATATTCTTCTTTTTTTTATATATTTCCATTTATACATTGATTGTGAGGAGACGCATGATATCATTATAGACATTCGCTTTTATTTATTGTGTTATATACGCCAGTGCATGGAAGTTTTATTTAATATGTGAGGTTCGTTCCTACTTATTTCTATATTTTTTCTTTCTTTCTTTCTCTTTTCGTGTGTTTAGTTTGTTTTATTTTAATGTATTGTATTTTTTTAAAAGAACATTTTTTTTGTTTTTCTCATTTTTTTTCCGTTTAGAATGGCTCCCGGACGTAGGGCCGAAATATTCGGAGTGTTTTTTTAATTAAGTGTTTATTTTATTGTTATTTATTCACTGCTTCATTAAAATTAAGACCCGTTTTTCTTGCTTAATTTTTCGTAAATGGAAAAGCAGCGTGGTCTAAGAAATTATTAACGTTACACCGTATTTTTATGTGCAGTAGATTTTGTTATTTTTTTCTTTGGGACCTTGAAATTAACTTCTACTTAAAAAAAAACCTGGAAACGATTTCTTACAGCTTTACATGTAACTCGGCTCTTGAACGTGAAGACTATGAATCAAGTCTACCAGGTTCTACCTGGGCCAATAGTAGCTAGATGATGGTGCAAGCTAGAAGGCCTTATTTTCGTGTAAATTTGGTAGCTCAATTTTAGTAAAAGTTGGAATCCCCTTTGCTCCAACAGATCAGAAGTAAACCGACTATTCAAATTACCTTAATTGTGAAAATACCTTCTATTTATATAAGAGTCACAAATCTTGAAAAGACATTTCTTTGCTTAAGCATGGAACGACATTTGAAGCAACAATAAAAATTTGAAGAACTAATCTAGACCAGTTTTGCATAAAACAGAGAGGAATTTCCTAAAGTGTTACGACATTTCAAGCTTTAGAATCAAGGCCTCGAAATACTGGAAAAAAAACTACTTTTTAACAAAAAGGTAGAGGA
Organism: Artemia sp. Qi Xiang Cuo; assembly: GCF_049724085.1. Taxonomy (NCBI): domain Eukaryota; kingdom Metazoa; phylum Arthropoda; class Branchiopoda; order Anostraca; family Artemiidae; genus Artemia; species Artemia sp. Qi Xiang Cuo. The sequence continues at coordinate 89,812,298 of NC_142794.1, forward strand.
TTAGCCAAAAGGACGGGGAAAAGTCTCTAAGCGAATCAAAATCAAGTACCAAATTTAATAAAATTGACAGATCAGAGACAAATAGAGGTAGTCTTAACTTCTGGAGCTAGGAAGCGTAAGTTTTCTTAACAAAAAGGTTGAGGATTGGCTAAAAGGACGGGGAAAGGTCTCTAAGCGAATCAAAATCAAGAACCAAGTTGAATAAAATGGACGGATCAGAGACAAATAGAGGTAGTCTTAACTTCTGGAGCTAGGAACTGTAAGTTTTCTTCTTTTTATGTAGGATAAAAGGCTACAACTAGTCTGTCTAAATTTCCTTTGAATATAATACTTAAATAAAGTAGTGAACTTCTGGAACACTTCTGTTGCTTGGTCCCACCCAAAGGATCCTATTTGAATTAAGTAAGCAATTACATTTTTTGAGCCACTTTGGCCCAAACTTTAGTTAGAACAATTTTTTCCCTTTGAGAGTTACCAATTGATTTATAAAGGGTTTGAACCTTACTGTAGTTTGAGGTAGCCCTGAGATCCTTTGTGATTAATTAAGAGATACATGATCTAAATAAAATTGATTAGAGGTCGAGAATACCCGCGTAAATAACCTAAGATTCTTGTTAGATTTTCATTCTATTCTGGTGATTGGATTCCTGGTCCCGTTTATATATTTTACATAAACGGGAGAACGCTAAGAGTAGTAAACGCTAGTACTACTCTAAGAGAGTTTTAACCTCTCTTAGTAGTAAAGAGTAGTTTTGTTACTACTCTTGTTACTACGCTAAGAGAGTTTTGTGCTCCCCCTTTTTCCAGCTTAGTTTCTCTTGGAGCTTAAGTGTCGCATTCATAATATATCTTACACCTAGGAATCGGAACTCCCAGAGCCCCAGTTTTGTGTGATCCCTACTTAGATCTTTCCAACGTTGTACGGCGGATCGAACTAAGACAGGAGAACCCTATAATTTGTTCGTCCATTACCTATCCAATCCTTTTCCGATTGTAGATACAAGGATGGCCTTGATGTCATACAAATAGACCAAGGAGGAGGGGAGGGGGTAATATCGGACATACAGGAAGTTTAAGATCTTTTCAAGTCGAGGGAGCTCCAAATCAAAAACCTTTCCTAAGAAAGTTTAAGATTTGCCAGAGATCCAAGGAACACTATTTCCTTCTACAAGAAATAATTATAGGACACCTTGTTTTGGAGTTACTGATAAAATTGTAACCAATTTATTTGATTATTCCGAGCTTTGCCCACTATTTAAACCCCGTTGATTATCTTCTTAAAGTAACTTAACGAATCAATAAAACTCGTAACTTGGGTGCTTCTATTTAGAACCAAATTAAAAGATTTTACCTAAGTTGATAATTTATACCTAAGAGACTCTAGCACAATATACTCAAGTCGAAACTAAATTAGCCAACCGCGATTTATTCACTTAGAATTTCCGTAGCTCTAAAACTAAGAAAATCCCTTTTTTTGGTGAATCACTTGTGGACAATAGAAGGACAACACACAGCCAAACAATAAATGACCATTCAAATTTGAAGAGTCATTGGACGGATTAAAATAAGAATTACAACGTTTTCTCCTTTTTGTTTACTTTAATAATAAATGTTAGTTGTCACCTGATTTTTGTACCTATTTCGAACTAAATTGCATCACTTTATCATGCTACCAATTGACTGATTGTTATTTTAAGATTCTCTGGGAAGAAAGATTTATAGTAAGAATTTAAAACGTTCAGAAGGAACGTTTAGAGGAAAAGGTTACCTAGAGCCTGCTTAGAGCAACAATCAGACTAAACTTCTAGTCCTAAAAAGTAGGACAATCTTAAAATGGGTAGGTGGTCATTTATAATGATGACATTGATAGACACCAAAGTGGTGTGGGACTAATGTTATCTCCTGAAGCCTCTAGATCACTGATAAAATGGACACTGATAATTAAACACATTTTAATGACACGATTTGGAACACCACATGCGAAACTATCATTCATACTAAGCTACGCCCCTAAAAATGAAACTGAGGAAAGTGATAAACAAAGGTTTTATGAGCAACTCAACGAAGTGACAAAGGACATTTCCTTACATAATATCCTTTGGTTGATGGGGGATATGAAGGCAAAAGTGGGCTCTGGCCACAACTGTTTGATGTAATAAAGCTAACAGATTGATCCATCCGCCGAGAGTTCTGTTTTTCGCTGAAGAACCGTTTCCAAGCCCTCAAAAATGACGAGCTCATGGCTCAGTTTCCTGAAGAAGTTTTAGCGGCCGTCAAAGGCGCACGCCAAGAGGCTGCGAAAGAAAACATCGATTTTAAGTGCCTAAAGAAACTTGGATCTCTAACGAGACTTGGAATCTGATGAAAACTTCAAAACACCTGCAGCTAACAACCCCCATTTCTGAAGCCCTCGTTACAAACGAGGTAAGCTGAATAAACGAGATTGTGGGGTAAGCTGAACAATTAAGTCAGAAATTGATTTATTTTGAAACAAATATTATGACGCAAAATGAAATCCTGAAGTTTTGAAAAATACCACTTTGTTTGAGTTTGAAAATTAACCATAAAAAGTACCAAAGGTCTTGAAAATCCAGAGTATATGTGGACATTCAAGGATTTTTGTAAATAACCACATCTTGGCTTACGCACAGGTGGGCTCGGAAGACACGGTTAACCCTATGCTATAAAACATACATTTTATTTTATCAAGTAACTTTCATCTAATAATAATAGGTTGACCAATGGTCTTTTTTGCTTAGGATTGCATTGGATTATCGTAAGCGTTCTAAATGGCTTATAATTATATCTTTGTGTTCAATTTATTCTGTGGAGTAAACAGTCCCAGTACCACGTCTAAATAGCCGTGTAAGCCGTATAAGCTCGGAACAAAAACACGCCAATTTGCCTAACCAAGGACAATTTGGCTAACCAAGGCTATCATATCAAACAGGCTAATTTGACATGTGATTTTTCATCACGTTTTTCATTTATCTAGAGGCAGTTCCTACCCCGTATGATCGGGAACAGATCCGGAAAAGACTAGGAGATCTGAATTCTCGGGGATTCGTTTTCGGCAAGGGAAGTCTTTTTTGAAGAAGAACGCCTGAGTAAAATAGAAGACAGCACTTTGACTATGGAGCGATGTTCAAAGACTCTTCCGACGTGGAAATGGAACACCAGGGACAACGATCTTTGATTGGTTGATCTTTTCGACCGTCCCATACCACCCAAAATGAGTATTTTGGGCTTTCTAACGAGTCCATGGCACTTCTCGGCCTTCAAAAATTAAGTTTAGATCCTTTGAATCATCTTGCACCATCTTGTGTAAAATTATCCATTTTAATACATCAGCTTCTATGTGCTATAGTTTGTTCTTTAATACAAGTTTTTGAAGTTTCCGCAAATTTGTTGTCAAAATAACATTTTATTATTGACACTGATCGAGATAATAGCTACCATTCCTAAATCAGCTAAAAATGGCAATGTTTTTATTAGTCGTTTTAAATTTTTGGTTACCATGGGTCTAATCACACAGAGGAAAAGTCTTCGGCTTTTTATTGGCTGGGTATAGTTAAGAAAAAACTGCAGTGGCAACTGAAGTCATCATATAGTTTTATTATAATGTCATTTAGGGTTGTCCTACACTTACAACGTCATTCATCATCTTGTATATGAGGATTTTTTTTTTTTTTTTTACTTTAATGGATTTCCTTTTTAACAGTGTTTTGTTGTTTATTTTTTTTTGTTAATTGCAAAATTATGTAGATATAGCAATTTTCCTTCAAACACCCCCTTAAACAGCTCCCTATGATGTTCTAGTATCCTGAAATCAATCGGGGAAAATGAGAGGAAATATCAGTACCACCCATTCAAAACAGTAATTTTCCTTGTCGTTCAAGCCGTATATGGTTCTTATGAAAGGGATATACTAGAACATCAGCTCGTATAAACTTCAGAGAGGGCTCATTTGAATGGAAATTAAAAGCTAGTTCATTTTCTCAGAGTAAAAAAATATCGGAGGGCAACTAGCCCCTCCCGCCCTCCACACCTCCGGGTTTATCGGATGGATAAACCCATCCGATATAAATTTGAGGGGAATATTTGGTTAAAAATAGTTCAAACGTCAGAAATTAAAACTCCGGGGTCGACACAACGCCCCATGGCCCAGGGACAGGCGTTGTAAGTTATACTCTGGGGATTTATATGGTTCTTATAGAAGGGATGGTCGCATAAACTTCAGAGAGGGCTCATTTGAATGAAAATAGAAAGTTCTAGTTCACTTTTAAAGATTCAAAAGAGACCGAAGGGCAATTTTCCCCCTCTCCATGCCTTTTTTTCCCAAGCCCTTCCGATACAAATTTTGAGATAGCCATTTTGCTAAAAGTAGTTTAAACATCAGATAATAAAAACTCCGAGGTTGACACAGACCAATTTTTTCACTTTGATATTGTTACTTTGATACCAGTTTGGATACTTTGATGAACATTTGTTTTTTTGTTTTTTAAGTTTGAATTTGAAAAAGGAATCTTTAAAAACTTGAAACATTTTGCAATCAAAAATGAACAAAAATTAATAGAAAAAACTTTCCGAAGAACAAGATTTTCAAAGAAAAGTAAAGGACATTTTAAAATTAATCTCAGCATATACAAATACCTGTTAAAATTCAAACTCAACACGACCAGAAATTACTATTAAAGAATAAATGAAACTCAAAACGAACAGAAATTAAATAAACAATCATAACAAAAAACACACAACAAGTAATAATATAAATGAATGAATAGATCTTAAAGCGAGTAATGCTTAGATTGAATATGAAAATCAAGCTTAGAAAAAACAAAAAATAATTTGCTATTGAATTATAAATTAAACTTAAAACGAACATAAATTAAATAAACAATCAATACAAATAAAAATACAATAGATATTAATGTAAATGAATAAATAAGTGTTAAAACGAGTGAAACTTAAACTGAATATGCAAATCAAGCTTGAAACGAACAAAAATCATTACAAACAAGAGTTTGGGTATCGCCTCCTTCTCCCACTTTAAAAGTCATTAACCTACTGCGTCATTGGCGCTTTACTCAAAACTATATGCGTCTTGGACAGTCTTGTAAAGTATAAACAACATCTAATTGAATATTTGATGCATAATCATATTAATTGATGAAAGATCCATCAGTCCAAGAATTCACTATAATTTTATTTTTATTTCCAATGCTGTAAGAACTGGAAAAGAAAATATTTGTAATATAATTCGTTTTCAGTTAAGCGCCAATGACGCAGTAGGCTTTTGTTTTTCATTTACAGTTAAAGAAGGGGGCAGTATCCAAACTCTTGTTTGTAGTGAAACTATATTCGTCTTGAACAGCTTTAGAAAGAGCTAATAAATTACACTGAATATTTGATGTATAATGATATTAATTGCTGAAAGATCATCAGTTCAAAACTTTACTATAATTTTAAAGTTTGCATTGATTGTTTATTTAATTTCTGTTCGTTTTAAGTTTCATTTATACTTCAATAGCAAAATATTTTTTTTCGTTTTAAGCTTGATTTTCAAATTCCATCTAAGCATTACTCGCTTTAAGATCTATTTATTCATTTATATTATTACTTGTTGTTGTTTTTTTTTCTATGATTGTTTATTTAATTTTTATTCGTTTTGGATTTAATTTATTCTTTAATAGTAATTTCTCGTCGTTTTGAGTTTGAATTTTAAAAGGTTTTTGTATCTGCTGAGCTTAAGTTTAAAATGGTCTTTATTTTTCTTTGAAAAACTTATTTTGCGGAAAGTTTATTTTTAATAATTTACTATAAACATTTTGCTCTCGAGTTTCTTGACAAGCCACATTTTTTCAAAGATAATTTTAACTAAGTAAAAAGCCTATGGCTTTTTCTTAATTGGAATAGTAAGAGATGAGTAGCAGCGAATCAGGCAGCGAAGCCAGTCAAAAATGGCACTATATCCCAAAGAAGGGAAATTTTCAGAAGATGATTGTGTATGGGCTAGAGTTCGTTCTCTGTATAATCTTTTTTTCTATGACTTAATGTTCAAAAATAGTCTTCCTTTTCTTTTCTTTTGGAGAAAATTTGGTAAATAAAGGTACTTCAGCTGGAAAGCTTCTCATTTTTTCTGAGACCTCAAACAATGGAAGATTTACTTTTCCTTGTGCCTTTAGTGTTTGTTTCATTTGTCATATATATATATATATTGTTTTGGCATTTGGTTTTATTTGGACATTTCGTCTCAGCATACTTTTTTAATCTTCTATTGCTTCCTTTTTTTTCCCTTTTCCTATTAAAGCATGTTTAATGCAAGTCTTTCGTTTCTTTTCTTTTGGAAAAAGTTTGGTTAACAAAGGTGCCTCAACCTGAGAGCTTCCCAATTTTTTTTCTGAGGCCTCAAAGAACGGAAGATTTGGTCTTTAGATTTTTCTCAAACGGTTGTACTCCATTAAAGCATCAAAATTGGAGTAAATCTTTGGCGGATCAAATTCTACTAGGTTTAGACCTGCTCTAGTGGTCAAAAGCGAAAGGGCGACGTGTGTCAAGCTTGATCCAAAACAATGACTAACCTCATCAATATTTGCGCACTGTAAACTGTGTCCATGCGACTTGTACATTGTATTGGCAAATGCAAATTGAAATGAAAATTATTTTCATCGGGCAATTTCAACCGGAAGTTCCTGCCCGTCAAGTCTTAAAAGCATTCCACTTACTTCTCTGATTGGTAGCAACTTGAAGTTTATTATTTTACTCATTGATCCATATACTAGCCCCTAAACAATATAATAATTTCTTTAGAGCATAACACCTGTACCTACTTTAAAACAAGGTCATTAAAGCACCGGCTGTTCTTTTTTGTTGTTGCCAATCTTAATGCACTGTTTGCTACTTCCTATTCGATTCGTTTGTCTTTTACAAATGAAGACAGTCGATCAACTGCAACAAGTATAACCTAGAATGAGCTGTCTTTTGAAGAAGGAACGCGTTAACAACCATAGAGTTTTTATTTGTTGGCATAAGATAGCAAATATGTTTCCCTCAGCAGAAAATCTGTGTAAAGATCTATAATTTCATCCTTTGAAGCTCTGTGAGATTTCCCAATCCGTCTCTTGTGACGATCATTCAGATTTCCACCAGTGCTAATAAGCTTGTCTAATTTCAGCAAGTGAATGAGCGTAACAAATATCCATCTTCTGTTTCACATTCTTTGAAACATCTTCTGTTTCAAGTTTAGTTCGTCGTACTCGAATTCATGCCACAGGTTGACAGTATCACCTGATACAATCCTCTTTTTTACTTCAAGCTGAGTCAGAGGCATATACGGAGTCTTAAATTGAAAAAATCTCCAAAAAAGACGCAGTTAGAACTATCCACAGGAAATACACCGCCATTATTTAAATTTGTCTCAATGGAATGTAGATTAGAAGAACAGACGAACGCATATTGATTTTGTCAATAATACAAATTCTTGTCTTATCAAGTGTCTTTCTCAAAGTAAGATGTTTTTCAGTGGAGAGAAGTGTGTATTTTGCGGTGTTTTCCTGATCAACAGGTAAACTAAAACATATGATGTATTGTTATGCCATTTATGCTACGATGAGCAATAACAATAGGTGCTATAACCACAACAGGACGATCTTCAATCTGGAATTTGCCGTTGCGCATGGTTACTGATATCTCAAGAATGAAGTAGGGTGTTTAGTCTGGAAAATTAGAACTTTCAGGGAATGGTTAAAAAGGAAGATCAATTGACCAGAAAGAAATATCTGCTCGTTGCTAATAATGCTACTACCACTTCTATTACTACTACTGTAACTACTACTGCTATTGCAACTTTACTAATGCTAAGAGTATTAAGCGGAAAATTTCAGGAAGCGTTGGGTAGGGGGAGTTCAACTATTTTAAAACATACCACGGATTAGTAGTTTATCAAAGGGAACATCGGCAATATTTCCTTTCTACAATCCCCATGTACATCGTGTGTTTCGATTTAGTTCAAATTTCTCCTCTAATTTCTCTAAAATTTTCACCTTCAAACCCTTAATCTTAATAGTGCTAGTATAATTGTAGCAGCAGGGGCGGAATTCACTATGAGGCGGGGGGGCAACTGCCCCTCCCAGATCTCGGTTTGCCGCACCCCCCCCCCTAAGCCCTGAGTTTGCCACCCAGCTGAAATTTAGTCTCTTCAAAAATCTTGTCAAAACTAAACATAAGCCTGCATAATTCAAGCATCAGTTACGCCACTAAGTAGGTAGGAACAGTAATAGCAGTAGTAGTATTGTATTAGTAGCAGTAGTAACAGCGGTAGCAGCAGTATTATAGCAGTAGCAGTATGCAGATGTAGCTATGTATTGAAAGAAAATAACAATTACCATCATTCTCAAGTCAATCCTAAGCCATGCTAAACCCAGGTAGGTCGGGAGAGACTTAACAAAATGTAAAATCCATTAGTTTTAATAAATCTCAATATTCAGCATTTATGATGGGAAATCGTCGTTTCATAAAAAAGGTGCTATTGAGGTGAAATCAAGGTGCTATCATCAATGGTGCTATCAAGAGCATGCTGACAGTTCATGTTAGGTTGTTGTGTATGTAGAGAAGCCTCAGCTGCTCGTTGCAAAATATCAAGTGTTTGTTTTTAGATAATGATAGGCTCAGAACAGCCGATATTACCAATTACAAAAAGTAGGGTATGTTATTTTATTACTCGTGCATTTTAAATTACTATTTAATTATTTTATAAATATTTCTATTTCGGTAAGTAAAAAATGCCTCTACATAAACTAAATAAATTTAATATAAAATTAAAATTCAAGAAAAAGATATTTCCAAGATTAAAATATAAAAAGATTGAAAATGAATAACTAATTTATTTTGTAAATTAAAGAACGAACACTAGAAAAAAGAGAGAAAAAACATGGCACTAAGTTTTATCAAACATGTTTTATCCAAGCATATAAACATATATATTTTATACAGTGGCTTGTAATTTTTCACTATAAATACATTATCTATGATGATATTTGAAATTTTACCCATTAAATAAAAGAATGCTTCAGAAAATAGCAAATGAATTATCGGTATAAAGCCATAGAAAATTCGAAATTAAGTTGGTTTTGCATTTGAAAAAATAACGAATTAACTAGTTCCTTTTTAGTGTTGTGGGACTTGCGCGCTGATCCTCAAGTCTCCTAGATTGGAGGCGCATGATGAGTGAAAAAAAATCTTCGTCTGGAACAGTTAAAGCACGCTGGTGAGAAGATGGAGGCAAATCACTACGCTGGTCCTCAAGTCGGGCACTCTATAACAGAGAAAATGAGAATTAACAAGTTTTTATCCACAAGATACAGACCCAAAGTAAAAAGAAGACACAAATACATGGAACACAGAAAGGAAAAAGGAGGTAAAATGAAAAAAAGTTTCAAAGAAACATATTTCCGAAAGCCAAGTTTAATCCATCCATTTTAGCTTCTGAGCAGAACTGAATTGGCTTTATGACATTTATAAATGAATAAACCGTTCGTAACTATTGATCATATCTCCACCTGTCATTGTTGAATATCCTTCCAGTAATTTGCAAGCATTGACTTCAAATGCCGTTACTTGTTTTTGAGAATAATTTGTTTAAATTTTGGAAAATGCCAAACATACAGCAATTTCCATGAATTTTTATAAAATTGTATTTTGTATAAATACTGGTGAAATGTTGCAACAGAAAAAAAAAAAAAAAAACAACATTATCCACACCGATGAGGCAGCCGCACTCAGGGTTGCTAGAGTAACCCCAAAGGATACCAAGAGGTGAATCTGGAAACCTACTAACAGACGCAGAATTTGACAAGGAAGTATGGGCACTGCACAGAAGTTCATAATTGTTCACCACCAACTGAAGAACTTAGGATTCCAACGAAACCACTGTCCTTGCTAGATATTAGTTCTGATCCAACTACAGCCGAAGAAATCTTCAAAGCTTACAATAAACAGAAGAACAATAAAGCAAAGGTTGAAGATAGATTCAAAGCTGTCCTGTGTCATCAAATGTTCTGTGTCATCTCCGATATAAATGTAGTATAAATGGGCCGCTCTCTTAGCAACTGTGTGGTTCTCGGAGAAGGACCTTTTACACTGGACACTGAATACGATGATTCAATTCTTGAAAAAAGGTAATTCGTAATTGTGCGTAGGCCTGTCAACTAGTAATATAACATAAAAATCCTGAAACCCTTAAAAAGAAGAATGGCTACGAAAATGTTCCCGGCTATCAGCAAGTTAGCCTACAGTTATGTTGACCCTTTCAATGCCTTTGCTTCAATTTATCACTTGAGCTTAGAATGAGTCATATTCAAGCTACTCCAGCCGTAATGCAGTCAATTGGAAAATCATGACAGTCCGGTAAGAACATGATGGGTTATAAGGTCACAGCTACAATAAAATGAAGCCAAAGGCTTGAGTCCACAGCAATGGCCAGGGACGCCATAATGAAGTCATTAAAGACCCGGATACAGAGGCTGAAGGGCCGTTATATACCAAAGACCAATTAATAAGGAATGAATGCCCGAACTGTCAAGACAAAAAAGATCACAGGGCTCGATAGGCCGTCTTTCTGGTAGCAAAGTCTTTCTATGTATTCAAATTAGTATGCCTTTCTAGGTCTTGTTTAACCTACAAATAATTTGGCAGCGTGTAACTTCGGCCATGACCAGCTATATAACAAAGCAATATATAAATGACAAAAAAAACAACATAAAAGTTAAATAAAGATGAAGATATGACAGCAGAAACCAATAAACTTTTGCCAAAAAATTTTCGGCAACCTCTGACTAAAACTATGAGTTGCTACAATCAATCTCCTTTTTAAAGCTTTTGCGATCAATTTACGAAAAATGTGATAATTATGCATCAATAATGAGAGATAACGCTTTAGCTTTAGAAATAAACACTATTTGTGGCACAGCCCCAACGCTGGCACAAATACTGGTAATCTAGCGTCCTCAGTGTCGGCACTGATACCACTAGTATAGGCATCATGGTCGTAGTCCCTGTTGGTTTATCTATAACGGTCAAAGATCCCACAGGTCCTGCCCTTAGCAGTGTCTGTACTGTTTGGTGTGCCAGCTCTACGACCAGTATGGCTACTACAAGTGCACTAAATGTCGGAAGAAGGTGCCACAGTCTTTCCCCCACGGTGTTACAAATTCAAAAATAAACTTTTTCTGGATTCCATCCGCTGGGATAATCACATGGAGAACAGATGTCGATGTCAAATAAAGGTTAAGAATGGATATATGGATCTAAGAAAATGTTTGGAGGGAATAGATGCCGATTCCAATACAGGGTAAGAATAGGGAACGGGTGTACAGGGTAAAGGTTTGAACGGGTATCGTAGTGACTGGTAATGGGAGAGAGGATCTCCCAATGACCCTAGTTCGGAAAGGCTAAGCCTTGACAAAGGGATCACAACTGGCCAAACAGTTGTACGTTGAGGGAGTCGGCTATCTTTTACGACTTCCCAAAGGAGATCCTCCCCGTCAAATGAGGCCAAATACCCCTTATAGTTGATAGGACCGATCCCAGATTCCTTCCCAAGCTGTTCCAATCCAACGTGAAATTCAATGCCATCTGATTTTTCCAAAAACCGTTGTAGTTCACTCAATTCTACCTTCTGATCATCACTGATTTTTCTGAATGGGACAAATACTTTAACCTTCCTCTAAATTCTTTTGTACTCTTGCAGTTTTGTAATTTTCCCAAAATGTTACTCTCCACCATCCCATACTAAATATCCAATTTATGTATCTCTTTTATATCCCTTTTTTCATTTCCACTTTTCTCTAATTTTTCCATCATGCTGCATCAATCGTCTTCAAATATTAATTGGATTTTGTTGTCTTTTTTGTTAGACTGAATTTCTTTGGTGTAAAATTGTTCTTTTCTCTAATTTAGATTTCTTTACTTTTATTGCAGTACTAAGTAAGTTATCACTAAATGAGAACTGAACTCTTGAATTGTAGTTCGTTTCACATCTTTTTTTTCACTCTTTTCCACCTCTTTATTTTTATAAAAGAAATAACTAAACTGTGTCAAATGGGAAAGAAATTCCTACATTCGGTTTTTCATATTGGACTAGAATTTATCGAGCTTTTCGCGGGAACATGTGCACAGTAAATTTGTTGTCAACCTTCTCCGGCACATTAAGTAGCTCATCTTTGGTATCTATATCTTGAAGTTTCTTATTTTCTAGAAAACATAAAAAACATTAATTTTATGCGTCTCATTTTCCCTACAAGTTGGCCAGGCAAATTCCACTTTCCCCTCTCTCCTACGGAATGTTAAGCTTTCTCCCACCATCAAATAAGTCACTTGTGTGTCCTCCCTTGGACCGCTTGGCCTCACCATTTCCGTCTCCTCAACTCTCTAACCGAATGGCATGTCCCCTCTCACCGTTATAGAACAGGATTTTTAGAAATAATAGATCTTCTGTGTGTCCAAATTCCCATCCTACAAGAAACCCCACTGCTAAAGAAGGAACTAGGCCTGGTTTATTGTTTTTTAGCGTCGTTCCATTTTTCTATGCGGTTTCTATTCTAACCCCACTAACAAACAATGGTGCTTATCTCCACAATAGCATGCTGTTCAAATCGCATCTATATAGTTTATCTCTGGGTTATTAATTAGGTTAGTTCGCACATGCGTTTGGTTACTACCTGAGTCAATTACGATTAATTTCCCATTCAATTTTCCGTGTGTTTTGTATAATTTTTTCAAACTCTTTGATTTTTTCTTTACTAAGGGTCACGGGCCAGGCTGTTGTTTAATTCATTTTTCGATCATTTTGATTCAGACAATTTCTAGCAAAATACCCTGTAGTACCACAATTGTAGCAATATCATTGCTTTTGCTAGTGCTGAAATATACTTTTTTGTTTTGTATAATCGTGCCTATTTCTATTATTCTACTATATTGGAATTTTTCTGTGTCCACATCTTCGTTCCGTATTTTGGTCAACCTATCAGCCAATACCGCCATTTCTTCCATTGTTTATTATTTCTTTTCTTTCAAGTACATTTGCAAATCTGCGCGGATGTTTTCAAAGAACTATTCTAATACTGTTTTTTTACTACTCCCGTAAGCCTTTTTTTTACGTCGTAGCCTATAGATCCTCTAATATTGTATATTTATCTAACTCGAGCCATTTCAGATCCATTTCCTATAATTATTTAACCGATTTCTTCGTAAGTTTCTTTGTCTCTCTCTTTTTTCATTGCTTCTGAATCTCCTTTGAGAATGGTCTGGAAACAGTTTAAATTTTTTAACATAGCTGCTTTTAATCTTTTTAATTCTTTTGAGTGACAAACTGACAACACCACAAACACAGTTTTTGAATTGTGTAAGTGGCAGGGTCAAATCAGTGCCACCTAGTTTTCTCTCGGTCATCCGTTTAGTTTAGAGTTTTTCTGAAAATTGCAGATGAATATATATATACATCTTTTCTTTCAACGGTAAGAGATTTACCGTATGCTTTAAATCTATTGCGGCAGATCTTTAAGGCGCTTGGGAAATTCTCCCTACCATCTTTTCAATTACTAACCCCCTATCTTCTCTATCCGCTTTTTCTTTTTGTTCCTTGGCTATTCTAGCGGCCTTTTGTTTTCGTTTCCCGGCTATTCTATCCGCCTCTTCTTTTCGTTCCCTGGCTTTCCTGTCCCCGACTCTTTCTATGCTTCCTCTTTTCATTCATTAGCTAATCTTTCAGCATTCATAATTCCATAATTCAAATATCAAATATACCATCTTTTCAATTACTAACCCCCTATCTTCTCTATCCGCTTTTTCTTTTTGTTCCTTGGCTATTCTAGCGGCCTTTTGTTTTCGTTTCCCGGCTATTCTATCCGCCTCTTCTTTTCGTTCCCTGGCTTTCCTGTCCCCGACTCTTTCTATGCTTCCTCTTTTCATTCATTAGCTAATCTTTCAGCATTCATAATTCCACTATATATTTCTCCCTTTCCTTTCTATCTGCCTCTTCTTTCTGGGCCCAGTAACTGCGTAATATTTATGTTATTTCTTCTCCGTGACCTTTTGCTGGATACTAAGCTCATACTACTTCTGCTATTTCATCTATTTTGATTCCACCTTTCATTAGTTTCTCCTAATTCTTTCACTGAGTCTGTGCGTTTTATATTTCTGTGGCTAATATATGTTTTATCCCTAACCGACGAAACCCTTCATTACGCCAAGCATCTGAGGAGTGAGATTCTCGCTTATTTTCATCCAATAATTTTTACATTTTTTTCTTCATGAAGTATGGCCTCCGTAGCTTCGTGGTATCCCTTTATACTGCCGGGTGTAACACTTCCCGATTGTACCCTTTCTATTCCCCAATCTGTTCATCTGTCTAGATATTCCGTTTCTGAGAATAAATCCTTTTGCCTCTAGTGTCTAGCCTCGTCACCACCCTCTGTTTCTACTGGGGACCAAGCTATTCGTGACCTCGTTAGAAACTTACCTCCTACGTATGAGTCAGTCATTTTCTGTGCTGATTTACATTTCGTTTAATCAAAAAGCGACGTTGTTTCTACACTTTTTTAGGGTGTTTTAGACGTGTGTAGATCAAAGGTCGAATTATCCTTTGTTGGTATTGAGGGAAACGAATTTCCTGTTGGCTCAAGGGTTAGCCTATAGTTCTCCGTGTTTGGCCTACACAGTTCTAGTCTTCTACTAGAGAATATCGACACTTAGTTAGCAAGTATTAATTTAATTTCGCCACAAACAAATTTTCGACCAGCGTAATAATCCTTCAAAATGTGAAATTACAAGGGTCATGGAAAAAATTAGAAAGAACTAATCAAACCACGCGAGTATTCTACTGATTGAATAGTTAGATTATCAATCCCACAGGGGAACCATTCTGCGACAAAAACGCCCATATCCATGCCAGATATCTGGCTACTCCACACGCAAATTATACTAATTCGTTAAATGCAATCTCCAAATGGCAGATTACAAAAAAAAGACAGGCTTATCTAACCTTCCAATCAAAATTACGCACAAATTTGCATCAATTTGCCGTACCAAATAATCTTACAATCTTCGCTACTGACGACTATAAATCCACTCGAAGAATAATCCAAACTTTTCAGGGAGTAGGGGCAAAGTTACGACTGGTAGGGCTACTACAAGTGCATTATCTGTGGAGAGTAGGTTCAACAGTCTTTGGCACAGGGTGTCACAGTCCCGTAATTCTTCTTCTAACATCTTATTTTCTCTCAGGGACGATATCTCAAAAGAGTATAAGACGTATTTTCTATGCCCCAGAACCTCTTTACTCTCACTCTCCTCGTGGAAAGCTTCACCTAGTCCAATAAATGATATAAGAAAGATCTACGTAGAAAAGTGGAAAATCTCACTGTTTACAGATCAAGCTTACAATATATACTGTTCAAAAATTAACCCTGACTTTGCTTGGCAGGAAGCGCGAAAAGGTACGGCTCAATGGAGTCCAACTAATCAAAAACATCAAGGAGCGAGGTTATGAGCGCCCGCTATTTAAGACGAATAGCACAAGTCCTCCTTTATAACCCCACCATTATTAAATCGTGAAACCCTAGTTTTCGGTCATCCGACGAGTTATCGCCAGGAATTTTCAAGTTAAGCTAATTAGCTAAGTTAAGTTAAACCACGAGAATTTATCATGGCTTAACTTAATAATAATTATAGATATAAATATAATAATAATTATATAATAATAACTAATATATATAAATATAATATATATAAATATAATATAATATATATTATATAAATAATAATTATAGGAGAGGCCAAAAAAAGATAGCAAGGCATTGAGTAAGCCAAGGAAGGGCGAATCACAGAGTCCCAAAGTGGGAATGAATTGAAGTTTTAAAAAATAAAAATTTAACTGATAATCAGGGCCAAGGGCATAAATAAACACATAAACATTCTCTGTGCAAAAGCAATAAAAGACAGTAGTTAGTACTTAATGGCTGAAATAGTTCCTAATTTTTGGTTTCTTGTATTAACGTAAAAACAATCAAAAATTCTTATGGCTTCACTTTGGGATTAGCAGGCATTACAACAAAGAGGAAAGGTGCATAAACGTTCTTAACCCTATAAAGGCTAGAGTATCATTAGAGCTTGTCTGATAACGATATGCACTTAAATGGGTATATTTTTTTTGTTATGACCTAAAAAAATACTAACGAAAAAGGAAACGGATGCTAGTTTTTCAAATGGGATCTACCCCTAAAAAACAAGAATGTCATAAGTGCCTTATCCAAAACAGTGCGTATTCCTTTATATTGATTAAAAAAATTAATATAAATTCATAAAAAAATAAATATATTTTAACAAAAAATTAATAAAAAATTATAAATTCGTTTCCTGAACGGTCCATGGAGGTTTCTATTCTATATTCATTTTGTTTCAATTCTTCAATAGAAAACTAGCCTACCTGACATCTTGCCAGCATGTCAAAAAACTTATCATCTGGACTTTGGACTTGAGAATTGTGGTCATTTAAGCGTCTTAAAATGGCTGTTTTTCTTGGTCCATTTAAACCAGGGAATGCCGGAGGATCTGCTCTCTGTTCTTCCATTCTTTTATTTTGCATTCCTTCAATAAAGTCTAAAAATTCTTCCTTCTCTTTATTGTTTTCTATAAAAAAAAAAACACAAAATCAGCCAAATTTTAAGGAGAATCTTCAGCGTCTCATTTCTTAAACGGAAATTAATAGTATATCTATGGTTTTCAGTAACAAAATGCATTCAATACATGTATCTGAAACTAAACATAATCATGATTGATTACAAGAATTACAAGAATATCTTTGCTTTGGGTGTGGATGAAAAGTAATAGAAAAATTACTCAGCTATGCATACGTTCCTACATTTAAGATGGAATAGAAGGAGGGGGTATGGCTCAACATAAATTTATGCAAATGCACGCAATAAAATATAAAAAAAATTATCTACTAAAGTTTACTGTTTTGCTTTCGCTATTCCATCTAATAGAAATACCTCCGTAAACCTCTAGGCCTGCCTGTGTAAACCTCTAGGCCTATTCCCATAATGGTGAAAACACTGAAGAAGCTTCAGGCACACTACCCCTGTCCCACAGAAACCCTGGAGGAGCAGTGTGTCTGAAGCCACATCCTCCAAAATCTGCTACAATATATTCAAATTTTTAGTGCAACTCCTATTTTTTCTGAAGATTTTTATTAAGATGGTTCTCATATTATAATGATCCAAAAATTCTTGTGTTATTCACGTTAAACAATTTTCTGCAACCCAACATTACTGCTAGATATACATAAAAAGGAAGACTGTATTCTAATAAGACCGTACCTAATATTACAAAAAAAATTATGTAGAACAAACGGCAAGTCCGAAAGGGACTGCCTCTCGCTGGTTTGCAGTTTAATTTTGCTCTACCTTGCCAACCCCCGTTTAAGACTCGTTAAAATTTCTGCTCGTTTAATATTTCATTTATTTACTCATCGTTATCACTATTATTTTAAGTTTAACAAGTTATGTGTCTTAGTGTCTAGTTTATTCCTCCGAATATGTGGCGTTAAAATCTTTTTGAGACAAATATAAAAAAAAATACTTGCCCTCCCCACCCCAAGTTGAGGAAACACATACAAGTATATAATTATTCACCATGAACAGTCTAAAATATTAGGAAACTGTAAAAAAAAGCCTGAACACGAAGACTTTTCAAAGAAACATAACTTTAGAAGATTAAAAGATAGAAGTGCTTGATTCACCTTACAGGGCAAACCCATAAGGTCTTCAGGTCCGTCAAATGGACTGACCTCAAAAGTTACAAAGAACACTTTGGGATTGGCTATAAAGCCAATAATTGGCAATATTAAAGATAATTAAACGTAATTTTTGACTAACCACAAGAATACCAGTTTTGTCCCTTATTACCGCCTAGTTCACATCTCTGATCATCCATACGCTTTGATTGAAAACGAGACAAGTGCTCAAAAAAGGAATCCTCCTCCGCAGCACATGACCCTTCGTCATCTTCGTTCACCGTCTATAAATAACAATAAAAATATCAATAATAGTGTTTACAAATTTATTATTTTTACAATGTTTGTATCAGGTTATTCCGAAAAGAATCAGGTTATTCCCTGAAAATACTAGCTCCACATCTATGAATGCTGAGCATTTCTAAGGGACTGGCTTGGTTCTTTCGTCTTTTCCGTTTCCAGTTGTCTTCGCTGAGAGATTCATTGCATATAAAACGAATATAATAATATAATAATAAAAGAATATAATGTATCAATATTTGGAATTTAGTCAAGGAATGGTTTTAGCTTTAGACTTAAGTCAAGACGCTTCGTTCAGACTGGGTATATATTCAAGAAGTCAATTTTCATGAATATTTATTTACTATTACTTATAATCTTTGTGACACGGCGGCAAAAGACAAGTTCTCAGGTTTCCATTGAATTAAAAATAATTATATTTATTTTATTTATTTATCACTTTTATCACACTGGAAATTTATCGGAATTTATCAGATTGGCATACTCGTGAAACATATAAGAGAACTTAATATATCAATATGGCATTTTAAAATACAAGATCCTAGTAGTTATTTTTATGAAAAATCTCTGTTGATTCTGCCCCCTCCTTCGGCTCTTAGGTGTTCTGGAACATATCGAATTCCCTTTGTTAATTGTGAAAGATCTAGATTTTCAATTAGATACCAAATACCATTTATTTCAAATAAATATAGGCTGAAAGATAGAATTCAAATTGAGTCATTTCGGCAAATATCAGTTCTAAGGAAGAAAATATTAAAATTATGTATTGACCTGTGATGGTGGAATAGAAATTTTTTTTATTATTATTTTTTTTTTTTTTATATTTGTTACCCATGTTGGGATAGCCTTCCATGCCCCACTTGTCCAGCGTTTGTTTTCTTTATGTTTGTTATGTTTTTTGGTTTTTTCTTTAACCAGGTTTTTTTCTTTCTCTCTTTTGTTATGATGAGGAAATGTTTTTGTTATGTATTTGTTTGTTGTTGGTTGATTTTTTTTGATTTTTTATTATTATTATTATTAATACCCAATTTTACGAGCTTTGCTCTCTGTTGGGGGTATATGTTTTTTTGTTATGTTGATTTATTCAAATAAAATCTTCTTCTTCTTCTTCGTTAGATTACATGCAAATTGACTAGTAGAACTTTGTATAGTTAAATAACAAGCTTTTATCGCCGATGCAACATTTAAGAATAGCCAAATATATGGTACTTCACTAATATATATATATATATATATATATATATATATATATATATATATATATATATATATATATATATATATATATATATAAATGGAGACATGCCTGTAAGTTCTTAGTGTTAAAGAAAACAATTTAGTACTTGGAAAATAAAAATCAAATCAGAAATCTTCTATAAAATATCATACCTAGGAGAGGTAATTCCCCTTCAAAGTTAAACAATTCTGGTTTCAACTAATAAGCCCCCCCCCCGGCTTCAGATCCTTTCTTGGCCCAATCACTCAATTACATTAAGTAATTGGTGGTTTACTAATGCCCTTTTGCAAAATTAGCAATGCATTTAAGTCCTATTATCCCAGCTCACATGCTCTGTACATTTCGAAGCGATCAGATATAAGGAAATGCAATTCTTATAATATTCAGACCTTTTGGCAAAAAAAAACCTGTTGAGATTCCTTCGATCCAGAAGAAATAGAATTTAACACTAATTAGGAAGAAGTCTTTTCAATCATCGAAAGTTTTTTATCTTCGAACCGTCAAAATTAAAACCCAAGATGTCTTTTGGTCGGGGCTGATTGAAAGTAGTCAAGGTTGGGTAACGGGTAAGGGCTTGCACAGAATATTTCAAGTCAAAAATAAGTGTCTTCGATATGGAACGATGAAAAATATTCAAACTCTTGGAGCACCTTTTGTTCTGGGCTTACAGAACATATTCCAATCCAAATAGCTCCATCTGGTAAGAAAAAAATATAATAAAAATATTTCAAATCAGATAAATCCTGGTTGTCCAGGTTGATCAAGATAATTCCAATAAGAACTTCTGGTCTGAGTTAATGAAACGATATCCAAGCCCATATTATTTGTAGGCATGAATATATAATGAGTCGGAGGTAATAGGCTTGAGATAGTCTGTGCAGGATTTCGACTCTTGTTGATAGAAGAGCATCGCAAAGTGCTGGAAACCCTGTTGTGACCAAGACGGGCATAGGAGCTATTACATATCCGAATCGTGTTTTTTTTTTTTTTTATTCGTATAATTTAAGTTTCAATATAAGGGCAATATTTGGAACAATGTTTTTTTAAGTGCAATTAACATGTAGTAATTGCATAGAATAAATGCTCATATTCGGAGTTTTTACAAAACTCCGAATATGTTAATGTAGTGTTTCATTTAAGTGTTTTATGATGATCGCTGATCAAAGCTTATGTTATTTTTGCCTTTCATTTATGTTATTTTACTGTGTTCATGGCCGTATATTTGGCTTTACTTCCTGAAAAGCTTTCGAAGGCGGTATATTTGTCTAAGTACTAATGTGGAACATATTAGGAAGTGTAATGGACCCCTGTTTTTCGCGTTTTTTTTATGTTAGAAATGACGATGGGCTAATTAAAAAAATTATCTGCTCAAAGTAAAGAACGAAGTTGAAACATAAAACAGGCGACAGTTTTACAGGTTACATGATTATTTATTTTCCTAATTATTGGGGGGGGGGGGCAACTGACACCCCTCCCTTGCCCCCCTCAACGACGCAACTGCTGGAGCCTCAGTTTTTTTTAAATATATCTCTGCTTTTAAAATTTTAGATCCATTTAAAATTTTGGCCTGAGTTGTTAGACTCTATATTGTAATTAAAGCATTTTTACACCCTTTTGGTCCAATTATTGCATCAGAGCCAGTTCTATAGTCAAGCTAAACGTGAATCTTTTAGGCTTTACTCCTTTTCGTCACCCCAACGATTGGGATAATATATTCCTCCACCCATTTTTGCTAATGTATAATTTAAAAATTCATCTTTGTTGCGTCCTTTAATGATCAAGAAAAAAGAATTAGAAAAACATTAAGATTTTTAAATGTCAGAGATGTAAATTTAAGCCAGAGGGTGACAGGTCACCATGTGGCTTAAACCCCATTTACCCACGTAGAAAATTTCAGTAAATTTTGCAGCTGCATCCTCCTGGCCCCTGTTAACATATAATTATTTATATGAACTAATTTAAATAATTATAATCTGAATTATCGTGATTGACATTTTGAAGTTTAGGGCAATTGTTCATAATAATTTTACCCTTAAACCTCAAGACCTTCACGTAACAAATCTTTCAAGTTTTAAACCCCACAACAGCAGCATCTGTGGGACTATTACATCTCTATCTACATAAGAAAAACAGCAATATAACTTAAAAGAGACAGTTAACCAAGGTCTTATAAAGCTTTTTATATAACATTAGGGTTCACTGAAACTGACACTAGGGCACTTTTGATGCCTTACACCCCATTCAGCACCTCCAAACCCTTATTTGAGTACAGAATTTAAGAGAGAAACGGGCATTGAAAGACCAACTTTGGCGATGTTTTCCCGTAACAAAAAAGAATTCCCATCGAAAAAGGTATTTCAATTTTATTAGTCTACTGTGGCGCACATTGCTCCTAATTTCTGAAGATTCAAATAACCTTGCCTTTTAAAAATCTGATGGGTAACAAATTTTCATAATTTTTTTTTTGTAACGACTGAGTTTTGTTTATTCCCGCGGGAAACTTTAAGCCATTAAAAAGAACAAAAGGTTTTGGGGTCAAATGATTTTGTTTCAATAGTGATGTATCTATGTTGTTTTCATCACTCAATTACTTCCTTAATTTTTCTTAGTTTAGCAGTACTACAGCTCGGATAGTTGAATTTTTTTTTACTTTGGTTGGGATATCTTACATCTTCCATTTGGCAAAGCCAAGACTTCGTAAGCCTTTGCTATGTGGGCGGAATTTCTCTCTCCGCTGAAAATTCACCCTTTTGTAACATAATATAATCAAGATATTTCAGTTTCTTTATGTTTTCTATTGGCGCGGAGCCTGGCTAGGATCAGATCGGTTGAGACCCATTACTTTATTTTTATGGTCAATAATGACAAGTCAAATGGTCTTAGAGACCTCAAAGACATTGTCAATTTTGTCTTTTAGGCCATGGTTTAGCTGATTCCAGTACAACAATGACGTCAGCAAAACCAAAATCCGTCAGAGATAGCAGGTAAAATAAATTTGTCCGAAGAAGATTCAGCTACGATTACTCAGTATATTACTCATAATTCAATCCATCACGCAGCTGAATTAAGGTAAAACTTAAGGTGTCATTTGCTTCCCAGACACAAGTCTTGGTATCTTTTCATGCATTTCGTAATGTCTCACCGAGTGCTTGTGGCACACCGTCTTAAGCCATGATTTTCTTCATAGCTCCTCCATAGTGAGACAGTCAAGGGCAGCTATGAAGTCGATGAAAAGAGGTATTGAAAATCTGCTGTACTGCCGAGGCAAATCATCAATATCTGTTCTGGGACAGCTTCTTCCTCGTCTGAAGCCTGCGTGCTCTGGAGGCGTTAACTCACCTCGTTTTTTTATCTATTTTTGAATTCAGTACAATGACGCATAAGGTTTCACTAATGATAAGAAAATACTACAAAATCGAACAGCGATTGAAAAAGTGATCGTGAACTTAATAATGAAATTTGCCGACTGGATTGATATTTTATAATCGAGTCTTTTAACAATCAAGACTGTAAATGATTCGAAGGGGGTTCTACCATTTCGAACAACCGTCACAAGCAACAAACGTCATAACATCCAACCGTCAGAACCACCAACCGTCACAACATCCAAAAACAATTTATAAGTTTATATAATAGTAATAAGTATACAATAGTTTAGAAACAAATTTCGGCTATATATTTGCATATCAAGGGGGGGGAGGTAAAGCACAGCATATATTAAATACGTAACCTACCCTAGGTACCTTTTCCCCCCTAATCCCCAAAAAACTAGTTTTAAAATTTCGGACGTTGTGACGGTTGGTGGTTTTGACGGATTTTTTTGTCGATGTTATGACGGATTTTGTGGATGTTATGACGTTGGATGTCCTGACGGTTGGATGTTATGACGCCTTCCCGATTCGAAGATATCCATATTTCCAAATTATTTGAAAAAAACTACGTTTTCTAAAGAGTTAAAGAGGCTGAGTTACAAGGTCGAACCTTAAAACGTACAGGGATTAGGAGGTACAGTTGGGGGGCTGCCGCCCCCAAAACCCCCCCGCTTTCGCAGCCTTTTAATAAAAAAAAATTTTTAAACTGAAAGTAAGGAGCGACATTAAAACTTAAAACGAATAGAAATTATTCCGTATATGAAAGGGGCTGTGCCCTCCTCAACGCCTCGCTCTTTACGCTAAAGTTTTTATTGTTTAAAAAAAGAGTTGTGAGAAAGTCAAACTTTAGCGTAAAGAGCGAGGCGTTGAGGAGGGCACAGCCCCTTTCATATACGGAATAATTTCTGTTCGTTTTAAATTTTAATGTCGCTCCTTACTTTCAGTTTAAAATTTTTTTTTTTTATTTAAAGGCTAAGAAAGCTTGGAACCTGGGCGGCGGCAAGTGACAAACGGTGCGGTCTAAATTCTTTATGGTTTAATGTTCGGCCGTGTCAGTAAGCCGCGTTAAATCGTTAGTAAACGCAGTTTTTTTCAAAAAATCTATTCAAGTGTTTGTACAGTTTATTACTTATTATTGCTTGACTAACTGTTAGATGATTTTACAGCTTGCGGGCTTGCGGGCTCTTATAGGAAAACGAGCCCGCGTTTTCGCGGGCTCTTATAGGAAAACGATAAGAGCCCGCTTATAGCGGGCTCTTATAGGAAAACGAGGTTTTTCGTAAATGTAACTTCGGGGGATAATTTTTTCGGTCTGAAAATATCAAAAGGCCCTAACAGGTCGAATTCTGCTTCGAATGAGTCCTCATTTACCCGGATCAGTTGCCAACTGTGGCCTGTAGGCGTGGCTAAGAAAAAAAAATTTTGAACTTTAAGTGGCTATATTTGGTTTTTGGAAAACAGGGAAGGAGTGATCGGATTGAGCTGAAATTTCAAGAATAAGCTCCCGGGCCCTAGGAAAGCTTAACCTCTAAAGTTCAACCCAATCGGACAACGTTAAAGGGGGGCTGTGGTCGGAGGGTCGAAACTTCCGGACCACTTTACCCATGAAGATAAAGTCGGAGGGGGGTGAAATTTTGCACGTTTCTTAGTTTGAGCTTGGGCTACAAAATGCGATTACCGCTGTCTCTCTGCGACCGCTAGGACCAGAAATCGCTTAACATTGTGGTGGGTCGCCTCTTTATAGAGGCACAAGTGTGCCTCCTTGACTTGAGACTTTGCACAAAAATATACCTACACTTTCATTTAAGGGAGAACGAGTTATTTCGTGCGACAACAAAGAGGGGTCTACATTTTCAGTGCTCTGCGGTTTCTTTCTTCTTGCTTGAGAAGTCTTTGCATCAGGTGTCATCTAATGGGCAAAGAAACGAAATTAATAAAAAAAATAAAAATAGAATCCAATTATTAAGAGGCGAAACAAATCAAATAGATGTCACAAATTATGAGAAACAAAATACAGAAATTAGACATTAATGATTCCACTTTTGCTTTTGACATTTGCCTGGATACATTTTAGCAAGGCATTCAACAAACTAACTTCTACGGAGGATATTTAGAATATAAATTGGGCTTAATCAATTTTGACCATGCGAGCCAAAAATACCGATAAAACTTATAATTCATTCCATTCAAATGCGAGAAAATATTCTCATCTATGCTCGGATTATATATATCATTCTTCTGTGCAAACGCTTTAATTTATCATTCCACAACGGAATGAAGAGTAATTTGAATACGACTAAGATATGTTATGTTTTTAAATTTGTGTTTTATGTTTTATTCGCAAATATCAATCTAAACTAGCATATAATATGATTAAAAAAAATAAAAGTAAAATATTGCATTGCTCAAAAAACTATTTTCTAAATAAGACATCATTGTAAGTAAGACATAGGAAACAACACACCTGAAAGGCCTGATTTCCAAAGTTGCCTATGAACAAAAAAGACATTTGTACATGCCGATTTTTTTCATTATAAAGCAAAAATTAATAATAGGGCTTTTTCAACATATCGGAATAAGGTCTTCCAAATTTTATATATGGAAGAGAAAAAATTGAAGGCTGTTTCCCAAGTAGTTCGTTTCGTCTAAAATACAAAATTTTAAACTGTCTTGATTTAATTGAAGGGTTGGGTTATTGATGTTTAGAATGTTAGAAGGGTTTAGAAGGGTTTGGGTTATTGGTTGGGTTTAGAATGTTACTACAGGACCTATTTTAGTGGCATTTATTTTTCCAAAAATAAAAAATGAAAATGGTTTCGGTAAAGATTCGAAACATACGAACAGACAATTGTCAATGTAATGCTTTTTCATATAAAAAAAGATACTTTATTTGAATCATAGCGTATTGAGAGGTGGGGGCCCACTAGCTGCCAGGATTGATAAGTGGAAGAACAACACTTAAACATTTGCAAGAAAATCGCCAAGAACTCCCATTCCAAACCTAAACCTGGTCAAGGAATAACCAATCGCGGTATAAGGAAAGAACTAAATTTTATTTACAAGATTGTAACGAAGGCCACAACTAAAAAGTAACTTCAATAGAAGCTTAATACGAACTTAACTTAACACCCCAAAATGAAAACAAGGTCAAGTCACCTCTTTTCGCTGACCAGGAGGTGCTGACCAATCAGAGCGATGAGGGATAAAACTCAATTTGGCAGTATCCAGAAAACAAAACCAATGAAAAAAAGATTAAGTCATCTAGTATGGAGACTAGTATACAGAAATATAAAAGCTATAAGTCAACGTTTTTTTTTTCGTCAGCTTCAAGGTTGAAAAACCACCTCATTTAAAGCGCGGCTGAAAGCAATTTATAAGAGAAAAGTCAATTTATTACATTAATAATTTTTTGTTTCAGTTATAAAATTTTCAGAACAAAGCAGATATTCGGAAAAGAATTAAACAGCTACTATTGTCTTCCAAAACCATTAAAGGTACAACAATTTAAATTTGTTCGAATATAAAGACACAGCATATCTAAGATCTGAAATTGGTTTCAGCTTTATCATAGGAGCTAACAAGTCTTGTGGCATAAATGATACAGGACAATTTTCTCTTTATGAGATTTATGTCTTATTCTGGCCCTAAAGAAGAACTTTTAGGATTATTACCGTCAGAACCGTGAGAAAATATCGCGAGTGCTGTAATTGAGTATATGGATAAGAATCATATTCCCATCAATAAAATTGTGTTCATTTCAACAGATGGGGCCAAAAGTAAGATCGGCACAAGAAAAGGGGTTTGTTGCTATTTTGAAACAATAATTAATCACGAGATACTTATTTACCATTGTATCATTCATCAAGAAGTGCTTGGTGCACTAACATTTCCAGAAGGAATTTGAAAATTTATTGAATTAATCATTACCATGACAAACTCCAATTTAATGATGTAAAATTAGCATAATGAATGACATACTAATTTAAACAGCATGTTGGTCAGCGGTCGTTGTCGCATTCCTACCGGTTAAAATATAAAAAACAAGAATAAAACTAAACCTCCAAAATCTCAAACTTTACAGTTTTTCTCTTCTTCTCTCGATGACCAACATCCGCAATTCCGAGATACAGATCAGTTTGGCTAAATTTCCATTCCCAAAGAAGAATCTCTAGTATTGAACCATTAGATAACGGGCCACATAAATCATTGCAAAAAGGTTTACATTTTCACAAAGAGAATCCGCCAAGTACGCGGAAAATATTCGTGACAAAATAGAGAAGATACCGACAGAGAGTGTGGATGGGGAAGACGTCAAGAAGAACTGGCACCTGTAGCTCCTTAGCCTCTATCAGTGTAAAAAAAAATCCATATCCGAATCGAAACAGGACTTGCCTCTTTGCATAGTTTAAAGTTATTAATTGCAAAAGTTAAAAAGTTTCTCAGGAATGTCCGGGGTATATGGGTAGGTGGTCAAAATTTTAAGTAAACATAAAGTAACTTTTTCAGTAATGGTCCCAGCCCATGGGACAGTCACGTAGGGAATAAATGTCGATACCAACACAGGATAAGAATGGTCTATTGGGCAATTTGGTAGAGGTTGGGAGAATATGTAATAACTGGTAATGGGACAGTATCCCAGCGGGGACCATATTTGGCAAAAACCTATGCATTAATAATGTTGAATGGACTGAGTGTCATATCTAACCAACAGAAAGGAATCTCCCCCTCCCCCCTTATAGTGGAATTTACCTGTGAAAGTCGATATGGCAGGCTTCCAATATCCTCCCAGACTCACTCAATCCAACCTTATCTTCAAAGCCACAAAAACACTACATCTTCAATACCCTGTATGCACCTTCCCGTTCCATCTCCCGATTATTTAAATTTTCCAATAGGAGGGGCGAAGGCCTCCTCCTCCCACTTAAGCTTTTCTACCCTCCGCAATTGCGAGCTGAAAAAAACAATTCCTCTGAAATACTACTGTCCTCTAGCACAGACTGAATTTTCAAATTACGAGATTTGTTCAAAAAGTATCTAACCTTTAGTAATTAAAAATAATTTTTAATCTGATACTACATTTTAATACTAATCTCCTTTAAAATAGTCCCCTTGGGCTGTTACACTTTTTTTTTCTCAGCAGTTCTGCCACTGTTAGAAGAAGTACTGGGACTCCCCTTTTGAGATGGTGCGCAGCTGGTCCATCAATTTATGCCTGATGTTTTCTATGAACTGAAAGCTGGTCCCTTTCACTGGCAGTTCTACCTTGGGAAAGAAGTCAGAAGTAACAAGGAGCCATGTCGGAAGAGTAGAGAGCCTGACGAAGCACAAGTGGTTGTGTTTGGCTAAGAAACTTTGTCTCAAATTGCTAGAATAGGTGGGTACATTGCCGCGGTGGAGCTGCCAGTTGTCAGCTGCCACAGTTCCGGTTATTTGCGTCTTATAGCTTCACAAAGGTGACGCAAAACCTCTTGGCAGTAATCGTTGGTGATGGCTATGCTGTGTGGAGCATATGTGATGAACCACGTCACTGGAATCAAAGAAAATATTCAGCATGACTTTTAAATTGTTCTGTACCTGGAATGCTTTTTTTTAGCCTTGGGGAAGATTGATACTTACATTGTGATGACTGCAACTTGGTTTCAGGGTTTTAACTATAAACACAGCTCTCATCATCAGTCATAACTGTTCATAGTCCCTAAAATTTCCTGTGTGATCTCCAAACGGAGTTGCTTCTGCCTGGTGGTTAGCAGCTTTGGCAAAAACATCAATGAGATTCTTCTTAGGCTTAAATCTGCAGTCATAATAGAATTAATAGACCCAATGCTGATGGCCACCTCGTTTGTTGTCTTTCCGTAATCTGACGATCCTGCATCACCAGGGTCCTCACCTAATTAGTAACAATCTCATTTCTGAACGCTGAGGGCCTATCAAAATATACTTCGTTGTCCGCCATCTTTGAGAAAATGGTACCACTTCCTTATCTGTGCGGTAGCAATTGCTTTGTCCCAAAAGGTCTGTTGGATCTTGCGGATTGTTTCCAATTGGGAATCACCAGGCTTTACAGAAAATTTAATGCTGTACCTTTGTTCTGTTTTTCTATCATTTCATGAAAAACAAAATCCAACGGCACTTATTTAGATTCTTCACTCATACGTAGTCTACTGGCGAGAGACAGCTTCTACAGGCAGGGAGAAATTCAAGCATGTTCATGGGAACTGCCGACATCCGTGCATAAAATCCTTCCTCTTTAGCTTCATTTGTAAAGGCACAAAAATTACGGTCGGCAACCCTTTGAACTTACCTCGTGTGGGTCCTTTTTGTATTTATTATTTTCTTCCTTTTTATATTTAGCTTTATATATCTTGCATTTCTAAATTTCTATATTGAATAAAAAAAAATACCTCTAGGCATTACCTAAAAAAACAGTAAACAATATCTCAAATCTGATAAATGTCTGATATTTAACGATATTTCAAGTCAGATGCGAAACTAAAATACATAAAATTTATAAATATAGAAAAAATAACAAGCAGATTCAATGACACATTTAAGAAGCTGTGGAATATAAACCGTATAAAAAATATTCAAACAGGTGAGAATATTCAAATAGTCTACTACCGGAATCACAAAAAAGGTTCTTTGAAATTTTGGAAGACCCTCTCTCCTCACATACAAAAAAATAAATAAAACGGTTTACCTTTATCAAATCCATGCATTCCATGCTGACTCTCTTATTGAAAACATGATCAGCGCGAATACCATTCTTATCATTTGTGCCACTTTCGTTAGAGAGACACATAGAAGTCGATGATGGGCAGTTGATCGCTTGCTTCAAATCATTTAGATTCATTTGGGCTGTCGTCTGTCCCACTTGGTCACCGATCTTAACAAAAAATAAAGAAAGTAATAAGCCTCTTTTAAGTCTGTTTCATAATACGTCCTAGCCTAAGTCAAGATTTCTGTTTCATGTAAGTGGACAAACTTGGACCTGAAACACAGTAAGCACTTCATATTTAACGTTAGAATTACATATTCCGAATAACATTCAGAGTCTAGAAGGCGTAATGGCGGAAGTGCATTTCATTGGTTTGATCCTAAAATACAGCACAAAAAAAACATCCGGAAATTGTCTAGAGCCCAACTCCCCTTGTCTGGGGAATCTGGCAGAAGAAAAATCTAAATAACAGAATATATTCTATTTAAAGATACTTATTTTCTCTTTGAGAAATTTAACAGCGTTTAGATACATACATATTAGTCGTGAAAAACGTCCAACCGTAAGAATTTCGTTGTGTTCAGGTAACCTCAGGCCCAAAGACTGATTTGTTCGGCTTTTAAAGGGAATACAAAAAAAGAAGAAAATTCTAAATTATGACAAAATCAAAATCTAGAAGCATACCACACTTCAGCAGGTACTCTGACCAGAGTAAATGTCACTCAAGATTTCCAATTTTCAAATCAAAATAAACTGGCAACTAGGCAACACACTTCACGCCATTAAAAAAAGACAATCAGAAACAGTGAAATTGAGGACTGAAGGACTTTAATTAGCTGGTGTTCATCCTACTCAAGCATACTAGGCTTATATAGTTCTGAAATATGATTTTCTAATTTCCCTCCTCCCCAGTTGTTTAGGGAATTTGCAGTTCACTTGAAGGATAGCGTACAATGGCCAGAGAATTTTTTAAATTAGTGCACTATGGGTAATTATCAATTTTAAGACAATATCTGGGTCAATCAGGGAGGTAATCTAAGGCTACTTCTCTAGGTTTAATTTCCGCTCGGATTCACTTATCTATCCTCCACTCTTCTCCCATCACTTCCAAATATCCAAATAGCATATTTAGCTGACTTTTCCTCTCCGTTAGGCTCTTAAGAGTGACGCATACCTTCTGTCGAAATAATTTTCTGGTGCTTCAATAACAAAAAAGCTTCACAAAACTTATTATAATTGTATATAAAGATTATTTTCTGTCGCAATGTGTAGCATGTAATGCGAAGCAATTAAAAATCTCGAGACTTACTTCACAGCTATCAAGCGGGTTGACATGCCAATTTTCGGGCACCGTATATAAAATATAGCACTGTTTTCAAGGAGAAATTTACAAGTTAACATATATACAATTATGGCCCATTTAATAAGACACATTAACACCTAGATTTACTGTACGCCAGACCTGGTCATGATATGATGGGTTAGTTATGCATATTTGAAACAATAACTCTTAAATCCGTACAAAGTATCCTTTCCTCATACAGCTAGAAATCGACCAGAAAAACCGCAAGGCCAAGGCTACAAAAAAAAAAAAAAAAAAAGAAAAAAAAAAAAAAAAAAAAGAGCAATATACAAAAAATAAATAAATAAAGGAGTGAATTAAACAACTAAAAAAACAATCAAAACAAGAAAAATCCCTATCCAAAAATATGAATATAAACAAAATCATCATATAACACTTTCCCAATACGTCATACCCACATGAAAAATCCACGCCAACGATCTTTCCACCCGGTGCTGTTCCCCCTCATTTGTTCCAAAAACAAACTTTCTCAAATCCCTTAGCCTGACACACTTCCCACAAAAATGCAACATACTTATATATATATATATATATATATATATATATATATATATATATATATATATATATATATATATATATATATATATATATATATATATATATATATATATATATATATATATATACATTACAAAATTGCTTTTTCTGATTATTAACCTTAAAAAAAAAACCGTAGAAAACAATAATAATATAAAACTTGAAGAAATATTTTTCAACCCAGTGCCCTTTTGTTTTGTTTTTTCACAATTTATTACATATTTATAAATAAACTGTTCATTTTTAGTTTCAATGCTGAATTACGATTAAAGGCTAAGCGTAATTAAATGTCTAAAATACCAACAAAACAAAATCCAAGGAAAGTACCTCTTTTGATATCTCCAAATGTCGTTCGGCGTATTTCAATGCAGTATAGTGATCTCCCAGCGCAGTGTGAGCGTTTCCAAGACTCCAACAGGCCCGACCTACGAGAATTTTTGGCTAATATTATCTTGGAAAGATAGGATTATGTGCAGAGTAGTTCAGTGATTTACTCTCAAATAACTCTAGAAAGATATAACTGTAGTCCTAAGAACTATATGACAATGAATAACCCCTCCAACGAGAAACTGAAAAGACACAGAGCATAGTAACCTAATCAGACAGGTGAAAAGTATTGACTAATATAACACAAATGGTAAGACTAAACAATGGTCGAATTCGTTGACATAAATATTGTTACAAAAATTTTACTGTTAATTAATTTTTTTACATCGACTAAATGCCAAGGTGTCAACCTCTGAAAGTGACCCAAAGTTAGACTTCAACAGTTAAGAATTTGTGCTTATGTCCGAAGTCTGCAGTTTAACCCCAGGGAAGCTGATCCATTGCATTTATGTGCCTGGAATTGCCACCTTACTACTGGTTATGAGGATGTGTTGCAATTTCTCTCTGATTCTCAAGGGAAAATTAGTTTTATTGGTATATATGAAAGTTTTTTGAGTCAAGAACACTTTTGAGTCTCGTTGTATTCTTTTCCAGATCATAATTTAGAGACTAAAAACTGCACATCACTTTATGGAGGGGGAATTGCGAACTTGATTTCAAAGCAGTCGTCATACCAAGTAAGAAATGATATTGATGATTGGATAGAGGGTAAGTTTGAAAGGTTTAGTCTGGAATTAGATTAAGGAATTAGGAGACTTTTGATTAGTGTTGTGTATAGGCCAACGATTTGATCGCAGGATGGGGATCGTACAACCCATATATGATAAGACTTGCCCAGTGAAATGTTTGAAACCCTATAAGAATAAGCCCAGGAAGCCCTGGATAACTACGGAAATTCTTGAAGCGTCAGATTTAAGAAATCAATTGTGTGTGGATTATTTAAATACTGAGTGTGCCGAAAAACTGGAAGAATTCAAAATAATATGCAATAAAGTGAACTCGATAAGAAGAAAAGCTAAAAAAGAAAACTTTTCGAATAAATTGAATTTAAATAAGGATAATACTGAAGGAACTTGGAAGGTTATTAATGATCTATTAGGAAACAACAAAGAAGCTCTACCCAATTCCTTACTGATTTAAGGAGAAACTGTTAATGATGAAACGATTATTACTAATAGACTTGCTGAGTTTCTATCAAGTATTGGCCAAAATGTAGAGGCTGAATGGCTGATTAATTCTAAAGACGGCTTTCTGGGGTATGAATTTGTGAATGATAGAGGAACTGGAAGTGAAATTGAATTTCAACCGTATACTGCAGACCAAATTCTGAAGGTTGTAAAAACAATCAAATCTAATTTAGCAGGGAGAGATGGCATTAATCTTAAGACTATTAAATCAGTGATGTTATTTACAATCATGCCTCGTCCACATAACCAATCTTTCCCTCCAAACCGGCATATTTCCTCATGCACTTAAAAGGTAAAAGTTATCCCCCTCACAAAGGTGGTTCTATGCTAGATATTGAAAATTATAGACCCATATCGATCCTACCCCTGTTTTCAAAATTATTTGAAATAAATTGCGCATAAAAGGCTTTATGATTACCTTACAAAAACGGGGATGTTAAGTGAAACCAAGTTCAGCTTTAGGAAAGGTACCCGTCGTCGGACGACGTACATTCCCTCTGTGATACTGTGAATAAATGTTTTGAATGTGGTGAAATTCCTTTGACTATTTTTATTGATTTTAGAAAAGCGTTCGATACAGCGGATTTTAAAATATTACTCAAACGTCTTCATTCCCTTGGAGTTCGTGGTAACTATCTGAAGTGGTTTGATGGTTTTTGATTGGTAAATCTTTTCAAGTTGCATGAAATGAAATTTTTTCCTCTCCTTTTCAAATGAAGTGTGGTGTACCCCAGGGGTCTGTCTTGTGACCACTTCTGTACCTTTTGTACGTTGATTCAATGCGTTTCTACTTACCTGAGTGTTTTATTACAACTTTTACGGATGATACTGCTTTAATTGTTTCCAGTCGATCCATTGATGATTTGTTGTTGGAAGCAAATAGGGTTTGAAAGCTTTTTTGTTTTTTCGCATTTACAAGTTTGAGCCTTTTGTTGATGGAGAGATATTTTTTAATGGCAGGGCTTTGTCACATGTGCATGAAGTACTTTATTTGGGCTTCCAGCTTGATTATAGTTTATCCTGGAGGCCCCATAGTAATCTTGTTGCAGCTAAAGTTGCTACAGGTCTGGGAATTTTGCGCCGATTAAAGCAAGTTTTACCATTATCAGGTCGTCTATTACTGCACCATACTATTGTTTCGCCTTATATTTCTTATGGTTGTGTTCTTTGGTCGAGTAATTTCTATGCAAATTTTAAGAGTGCAGATTCTTCAAAATAAAACTGTAAGTCTTCTTGGTAATTATGTAGAAAATGTGAACGATACCACGTCGTGTTTTTGCGTGTGTAAATGATTTTTGTTATTGATTGAGAATTAGAGGATTGCAGCCGTCCATCATCAGGTTTTTCGAACCTTTCCCGGACGGTCGTGTGTATATATAGTTTATTTTGTAATTATTAGTAAATAAAATGAATTTCAAAAAAATATCCCAATAAGAATCTTTTTTCAACAAAAATGACGACAGCTTCCATAAAGTCGGTCTCGAAATAAGTTAATTCTTCTTAATAACAACATTATTTATATTTCCTGACACCCAGCTAATGTCGGAGGTGCCATAGGCTCACTTTGTGCCGCAAATAAGAAAAATTAAAATAATATCAACTTTCAATTTAAACACGGTTTCTACCTTTCCACCAAAACGTAGCAGCAGAAGGTGTAACTTTTCCATCATTCTACTCAAAAGTTGACATTAGGAACACTTTAAAGACAAATAATAAAAACTAAAAATGCTTTGACGTCTTTAGACAAAATGCAGCATGTCTGCCTTTCTGCACTTACATTGGAGGTGGGAGTAGCTAGGGGGATGTTGGAGGACTGAAGGGCCTATTTTAGTCCTAGATTTATACAAATAAGAAATTCTTGCAAAGCTTTGGTTCAAATTGATAGCAAAATGCGCGCCGTAGGGTTTAAAAGTTGACAGGGGTAATGGAGGAAACTATAGCCTAATCCAATTCTCAAATCATTAAGATTGAACACCCTTATGTGATTCCAGTTTAAACGACAAGCAACATTATCTTTCTGATAGAAACTTGGCGATGGAGTGACACAAGAATGTTGGACAGGCTATAGGTCAACTGAAACTTTTATTAGTTGATAGTGATAAGTTCGTGACAAGTTGACAGTACATGGACTACTTTGCCCTACTTTGGGCAATAGGATCTATCCTGTGGCATCACAAGAAACGTAGGTACGGTATTTCTCATCACTGTCAGAGAGTACTCGGTCATCTGCTTCAACTGTATCGTCTTCGCCATCGCTGCCAATTGCTTGTGCATCCTAATTTTCCTTTTCTTCCTCTAAAAGTTGGGTGATTTCTTTTTCAGAAAGCCGTCGCCCGCTCATTACTGAAAAAATAGTGAACAGACCACCGCAATAATACCAAAAGCGGGTGAAATATATGCCGTAATTGCTCAAAAATATGACTTTACAGTGGTACAGCCTCGTAGCATTAACTACATAAAGCAAATAAAAGCAGAGCCCGGTTCGCAATTAAGCCTCAAATATTGAGAAATCGACTTACTGGCTGAAAGCACAAAAAGTTGTGCAAATAGTAGAGATGGGTTAAATTTACCCACTGACCTTCTGTACCTTCGTGTCCGTTGATGTATGATTCAGAAACAATTGACCGACTAGCTCCCTTATGGTTAAAGATGGAATACAAGAAATCCCACCCCTTTTCGGTAACCCTCAGGGTTAGAAAAAAGACAGATTTAATTTCGCAAGGGTAAATTTTACCCACCGTTAGCATTCTACGGTTAAGATATTCAAACGCATGCGCTGAGAATACCTAAATTTGGCTTTATAAATAATGACTAAAGAAATGAAAGTAAAGATGACAAAAGCAGCTTTTACGAAATGAAAAAGAGCAATATCAAGCCGAGGAACGTTTTGGAAAGGAAGAAGAGCAAAAACTTCAAAATAAATGAAAGTTTAAACAAAACTACTCAGAAGACACAATTACCTTCTCCGACTTTGTCCAGCAATTCCTGTGCAATTCTTAAATGCTTTAAATGGTATTCAATTGCTGCTCTGTAGTCTCGCAGCAAAGTAAAGGTATTCCCTAGGCTGTAGCACGCCTGTGCTTCAACAGCTCTATCTCCAATTTCTTGTGCAAGTTGGAGAGTTCTTCTACAAAAAAAAATGCCTTTATTATAGTAAAATGGCTTATTAAATTTTGCAGGTATTTTTGGACCAACATTATTGTAAGCTAGCTGTAATTACCACAACCACATTACAAACCTCTAACTATCTTTATATCTGAGTAGTAACTGTGTATGTATGTATGTATTTATGTATGTGTGTATGTTCTCAAAAACGGCTCCATATTTTATCGGTAAAATTGGTATCTTGGGATATTCTCGCATTTAAAAAAACGATCTAGATAGGTCAGAAGTCTTAGAAAAATCGTTAAGAGCCTTAATTTGGGTTTTTGGAAATGGCGTCATGTACTATGTTATTAAATCACAGAAGCATTTCTTACGACATTATATATGGCATCATATAAGTATTTTCTTATATGATGTCATGCATAGCATAAATAAGATTGTTGAGTTAGCAATGCAACAGATATTTATATAATATAATGCCTGTTGAAAGGCCCAAAAAATGAAAATTTGCAGTTGCAGTTACTATGATGATTATGTGGGATCAACATCTTAACTATCAAGCATAATGAGACTGGAGAATCTACAAACCATTACCTAGTGATACGGGGAAGCTAGTTTAGGGAAGTAGAGGGGGAGCCACTATTGATTCGTCGAAAACAACCGAATCCCATAAAACGTGTCAGTAATGGAAATGAAGAATAAAGACAAGAGTAGTCAACTAGTATATAAAGATAACCACTAGAGCTTGTTAAAAATAAAAATGAAGGGCAAAGACACACACGGTTAGATGACATACGAAAACGATCAAGTGAGGGAGTCAAAAATGAAAATGAAGAGCAGCGGGTCAATGAAAATAAACCTCGACAGCAAGAATCAAAACGTGTCAAAATTGAAAATGATAGTGATGGTGATTGGGTTTGGGATTTGGACGGGGATAAGGTCATCAATGCCTACTATACCTTAGTTAAAAAAAAAACAAAGGTTCGGCGATATGTATTTCATAATGACGAAAGATAAGCCGAGGTGTAACGAGGCAAACAAATTGAAAATGACAGCAATGATGATTGGGTTTTGGATTTTGACATGGATGAGGTCATCAATACCTACCATACCTTTGAAAAACAAAGACATGGACTGGATAAATCGTTGGAAAAAAAGAAGTTTTTGTCCCACCACCTGAACAATTAAAAGAGACAAAGGTTCGGCGATATGTCTTTCATAGTGACAAAAGACAAGCCAAGGCAAAAAAAGAAGTTTTTGCCACACCATCGGGACAGCTATAACAAACAAAGGTGCGATAACATGTTGTTTATAATAACAAAAGATATGCCGGTGCAAAAGTTAAAGGTCCAATAAAAAAAAAAAAATTACAAAGGAACCACTTCAAATTTAAGGTCCATTTGAAGTTCATGACATAGAGAAAAGGCTCAAAATGTGTGCGTTTAGAAGACAAGCGACAGTGAGGATCTAGATATAGAAGCCTGCCGCGTGCCCCATACGTTTGTTATAAAAACAAAGGTTCGGCAATACGTATTTCATAATGACGAAAAATAAGCCAAGGTGTAACGAACCAAACAAATTGAAAACGATAGCGATAAAGATGGGATTTTGGATTTCAAGATGGATGAGGTCATTAATACCTACCATACCTTTGAAAATCAAAAATATGGACTGAATAAATCGTTGGAAGAAAAAGAAGTTTTTATCCCTCCACCTGAACAATTAAAAGAAACAAAAGGTTCGACGATACGCCTTTCATAATGACAAAAGACAAGCCGAGACAAAAGTTAAAGGTCAAGCCGAGGCAAAAGAAGAAGTTTTTGTCCCACCACCAGAACAATTAAAAGAAACAAAGGTGGTCGTCAATGCCTTCCATACCTTTGAAAATCCAAAACCTGGACTAGATATATCGTTGGAAGAAAAAGAAGTTTTTGTCCCACCACCTGAACAATTGAAAGAAACAAAGGTTCGTTGATATGTCTTTCATAATGACAAAAGACAAACCGAGGCAAAAGTCAAAGGTCCAATAAAAGAAAAAAAATTAATTTTACAACGCCACATTTTATTGGCACGTAAGATTGTGATGACGTTGTTCTTCTAACGCAATATTTCTTCCTTTTTCAGTTTCATTTTTGACTCGTTCTGATTTTTGCTGTTAATGTCTTCGAATGGCACAATTCTTTGTTTTTTTCTCTATTTTTGACACGTTCTGATACTAAAATTTTTCGAGAGTGCTTCTAATTCTCACTGCCACTTATCTTTTAACCGCATATTTCCTTGTTCTACTACTAGTAATAACAACTCACTGTAGCACCAAGCCCCCTGAGGCCAATACAGCTACGTACGCTCCTCCTCCATCCCAACCTATTCAAAGCCTCCCTCTTTACACCCTCCCAGGAAGGTGCCATTTCCTTCAAATCTTTCTTTATGACATCCTCCTCCCACACCTGACGAGGAAGACCTACTTTCTGTTTAGCCCTGGACGGTTGGCCGAATAGGGCACTCTTCGGCAATCTGTCATCCTTCATCCGCGGAATGTGCCCTAGCCATCTCAAACTTTCTTTCATTATAGCCCTAGAAAGCAGGATTAAACCACATTTTTCGTACAACCTATTGTTCGAAATACGGTCAGTCAGCCGGGTACCCAGAACAATCCGTAGGCCATTTCTCTGGAAAACATCCAGCAAATCTTTCTCCGCTTTTTGGAGCGCCCATGCTTCAGAGCCATATTTGACCACTGTAATCACTGTAGCTTCCAATATTCTAATCTTAGTTTGCAGACTTATCTTCCTATTCGTCCAAACCCTTTTAACTGTGAAAAAAAACACAAAAAACAAAGCCTTGGCTATTCTACTTTTAACATCTTCACTGCTCCCACCGTCTTTACTAATAATACTACCAAAGTAAGTGAAGCTGCCCACCTTATCAATCTATTCGTTACCCAGCGTCACCTTTTCATCTTCACTAACTCCTAGCCTTGGTAACTTAGTCTTCTTAACATTGATTTTCAAACCTATTTTGCACAATGAGCTCACAAAACCTCTAAAAGTTCATTCATTTTACTCACACTTTCATCTAGGATGCTTAAATACATCAATATAATTTAAGTCCAGGAGACTTTTTCCTCCCCATTTGATTCCGTGGTCTCCCTTTACCTTTCCTGTGCTCCTTAAGACAAAGTCCATCAAAATAATCCATAAAAAGGGGGATAGAACAAGAGACTCAGGCACTTTTAGAACTCAGGCACTTCTCGATTATTAACCTAACAGTGAAAATTTGGTCGACGCATCCTACCTTTTCTAAACCACACTGTTTTTCTCTTAAAACATTATCTACATCATCTCTCAATCTAAAAAGTATCATATTACTAAGTAATTTGCAACCAACATAGACCAGACTAATGCCTCAATAATTACCAAACTTACTCTTATCACGTTTCTTATACAGTGGTTTATTTAAGGTTTTCCTAAAATCTTTAGGTACTTCACTTTTTTCAAAAATCATATTCATAATCTTCAGTAACTTATTTCTAACTTCAGAGCCATCATATTTAAAAAACTCATTTACCACACAATCAGCAACTGGAGCCTTATTATTTTTTAATCCTTTTAGTACTGTCGCTAATTCTTCCTCACAAAACAAATCTTTCTTCACATCCAAGATATCACAGGCTTTTTCATTTTCCTCTACATTTCTTCCTGCAACTTTTAGCTTGGTTTAACATATTCTCAAAATGTTCTGCCCATCTCTCTTTAACTCTTACTTTATCACTACTAGTAGCCACGTTCCTATCTTTAACTGAGACAATTCCGGATTGACTACTTCCTCTCAATTTATTAACATGCCAGTACAATATTTTACTCTTATGCCGTCTAGTTGCATCTTCCGGATTCTCGGCAATTTTATCCATGGCCTCCACTTCACACCTCCTTAGTTCATATGTTAATGGTTTCTCGACTTTCTTTACATTCCTTTAGTTTTCCTATGATCTACCACTCAAATAATTCTTGTACAAGTCCCTTCTCCTCTTTATTAAACATAAAGTTTTTTCACTAATATTCCTAGCAGTCCTAACTTTCTTCGCTAATACACCATCAGCAACTTCACAAATTGGTTTTCCTAATACTATTCCAATCATCTTCTACATTGTCAAATTTAAACTCAAGTTTAGTATTCAACTGTTCCTGGAAAGTTTCTCTCAAAGTCTCATCCTGGAGTCTACCAACATCATAACTTCCTGGGAGGTAGTTACCCTTCCGAAATTTCAGCTTTAAATTTACCCTAGACACTACTAGATGATGATCTTTACTTTTAACATCAACAACAGCACTCCTATATACCCTACTATCTTGTATTGATCCTGCCGGTCTTCCGTTTACTATAACATAATAACAAGGTTTGCTGTCTTACCATCACGTGAATACCATGTTAATTTATGGGCCATTTTATGACCAAACACCATATGTAATTCCGGTAATTCGATTTCATTAAGTTCAATCTGTTGTGCTGAAAACTGTAAGCTTACTGGTGTTTATTCTGTCATGTCTCTCTTTTTATGCTATATATATATATACTATGCTATATATATATATATATATATATATATATATATATATATATATATATATATATATCCAACTGATATTGGATCAATATATAGGATTTTGGAACGTGCGAACACTCGCACAACCTTCCAAGCCAGGAACAATTGATGCAAGAGATGCAAAACAAATGATGCAAGAGATGAAATAAAGGAACAATTTTATAATGACTTAAATACCACAATCAAGGAAGCGCCATTGCATGATATCATGTGTTTGGCAGGTTATTTTAATGGCAAGGTTGGAAACGAACGAACTCATTGCCCTGAAGTCATGGGAAATGAAGGTCTTGGCACCAGATATGAAAATGGAGACTGCCTGATAGACTGTGCACTATCAAATGACCTTATCATCGGCGGCACATTTTTCAAGCATAAAGACATCCACAAATATACATGAAAGTCCCCAGACAGAGTGACAAAAAACAGATTGACCATATACTCATAAGCAGAAAATGGCGAACAAGTCTCCAAGATGTTCGCTCATTTAGAGGGGCAGATATCAGCTCTGATCATTTACTTATGATAGCAACAATTAAAATCAAGCTGAATGTCCCGAAAAAGAAGATGCCTGCTCCAAAACACCGATCTGACTCGGACAGACTGTCCAATAAGGACATCAATAAAGAATTCACCACAAAGCTGTCAAACAGATTTGAAGTCCTACAATCCTTTGAAGAAGTAGACGAAGAATGTATGTGGGAAAATATGGAGGAAAACTATAAAGAAGCTGCGAAACTATTCCTTGGTTTCAAGAAAAGACCAAAAGACCAATAGCTGTCGGATGAAATGTGGGAC
Source organism: Artemia sp. Qi Xiang Cuo (assembly GCF_049724085.1). Classification (NCBI taxonomy): domain Eukaryota; kingdom Metazoa; phylum Arthropoda; class Branchiopoda; order Anostraca; family Artemiidae; genus Artemia; species Artemia sp. Qi Xiang Cuo. The sequence continues at coordinate 89,853,689 of NC_142794.1, forward strand.
TATATTGAAAAACGTGAGCAGGCGAAACTTCTTCTTCTTCCTAACTGCAGTGCCGAGAATCACGTGTTCAGTAACCTGACACATGCATGGAAGAAACTTATTAGTTAGTTTAGGGACCAGGGAACCACCACCCAGATGGAATTTCTTCAAAAGCTGAGAATATTTTCCCATCACTCTGCTGTCTCAGAAATTTCTATCCAGTAGGATTTTGACCTTCTTCCGACCAAAACTGTTGGTGTGCCACAGCGCGATATTTTGAACAACCGCAAAGCCTTTTACAAACTTAAATTTCCGCTTAGATGAACCCTAGCGGAAATTCTAGCGGAAATTAGCTTTGTACTATATTTTATGACCGTTAGTTTGACAAGATTGTCCCTGGAAAAGAGAGAGCGAATTAAAATATATCTTCGACTGTCAAACAGTTCGGGGTGACAAACTTGGTCAAATCATAAATATAAAAATACATTCGGTTTTTCTAACATAAATAATAATCCAAAATAACCTAATGTTTTGAAAATCTTGCATACTTCGAATTAGACCTTTAAACCGGGCTATGTTGCAGCCAACAATGTTGTCCGACCGAGAATATTTAGCGAATTACAATCAGTTATGGAGTAACACTTCTCCACCTCTTTGATATGAAAACAGTATGGCTCATTATGTTCGTCTACAACTAAGCCACGAGCCCCAACTGTCATAGTTTTAGTTCATCAATCAAAATAATAGTGGGCTTATTGTCAATTAGAGTAAAACTTTTATACTTACTCGTAGTGACTTGCAGCAACTTCAAATTCTCCAAGAAATATGTGTGCATTGCCAAGATTAGAGTGAGCACGTCTCTCTGCTGGTTTATCACCAAATTCCTTCGCAATTGTCAGCCTCTATAATTGAAAACAGTATAATTCTGACCTAATGTTTAATTTCTGTCCTTTAAAATACTTTATTGAGGGTACCATATACTCAAGGAGAGTCGTTACATCTAATTACACTAAAGCTGTACTGTTGCACAATAATACTTCAAAAATCATCTCTGAAAGTGTTTTTTTTTTAGATTTTTTAAGGGGGAGGTTGGCTAGTCTGAAACGTCACCCAAGATTTGGAAAGGGGAGGGGGTTTTCTATTATAAATATTGTTATTGGGAAAGCCATCTCTCTTTTACAGTCAGCATATTTTTGGTACACGAATGTGGCTATTAGCCACTTAGGATCTACATTACATACTTAACTTCACTTTATTCTTTGGAATGAAGGGGTCTTAGGGGTAAATTTATCTCCAGATTGATCTGAGGAACCTCTCCATAAAAGCTGAAAACGTTGTCGCAAAAAGACGAATTTTTAGACCTCAAATATCCTCCCCACAAAAAAAATCATTGGCCCCTCTACCCCCTGCTTGTTGGTTGTTTTTCAACAAAGAAATATACATCACACATCATCCACGTTTCGGTGGATCAAAAGGCACTCATCTTGATCTGGAAGTTTCAACTTAATACTGCAAAGATATTCCTAAGATATTACTATTACTGATACGCCCTTTTGACAGCCTATATGCATATAGTGAACATACGTAAATAGGGGGAAGTTCAACTTCTCTCTCAAAATTTGCTGAAATTTTCACGTTAATACCCTTAGCCTTAGTAGTAGTCGCAACAGAAATAGTAGTAGTAGTTGTAGCAGCAGTAGCAGTAGTAGTTGTAGCGTGCCCATATTGCAATTTAGTCAGTTGATCATCCCCCTCCTCATTCCCTTGAAGTACCAAGTTATCACCCTCCACTATTCCTGATATACGACCTTTCGATAGCCGGCATGCACAAAATGTGTTTTGATTCAGTTCGAACTTCTTCACAATCCCTGAAATTTCACCTTTATAGCCTTAGCCTTAGTAGTAGTCATAGTAGTAGTGGAGATAGCAGTAGTAGTAGAAGTAGTAATAGTGGCAATGGTAGTTGTATTAGTAGTACTAGTAACATTAGTAGTATTAGTTAACAATAGTAGTATTAGTAGCAGAAGTAGTATGAATATATTACCTTTTGGTCAATTGAATATCCCCCTGATCATGCCATGGAAGTTTCAAGTTGATACTCTAAGGCGTTCCTAAGATATTACTTACACGCCTTTTTGACAATCTGTATGCACATGCAGTGGTTTGATTTAGTTCAAGTTCCTCCTCAACATTTCCTGGAATTTTCACCTTAATACCTCAGCCATAGTAGTAGTTACCACAGAAGTAGTAGTAGTAATTGTAGAAGTAATGGTGGAAGTTGTAGTAGTAGCAGTAGTAGTAGTAGCATCCATATATTACCATTTGGTCACTTGATCTTACCCCTTATCAATCCCTGAAAGTTACAAAACAATACCCTAGGTTATTCATGAAATGCATCCTTTGGACAACCTGCATGCATATAGTGGGTTTTGATTTATTTCGACACTCCCCTCATCATTCCCTGAAAGCTTCACCTAAATGCCCTTGACCATTTTGGACACCGGCGGTTAAAGATAACCCCCTTTCCCGATAACAAATACTATAAGTTACAATGGTCGAGTAGCATAACTTACAGCCCTTGCCCTAACAAATGTGTGTGCGTGATGGGGGGGGGGGGGTATCCACAGAGGCATAGTTAACCATGCTCCGTTCAACCATGCTTAACAAAACGGCTATCTCAAAATTTTGACTGAATGTTTTTGGAAAAAAGAGGGGCGTGGGAGAGGAGCTGGTTAAACTTCAATCACTTTTGACTTTCAGATAAGACGTTAGAAATTTAAATTTCCAATCGAATGTGCTCCTTCCGAGGTTTCTACGACAACTCTTTCCCATACAAAGTACCTTGGTGAAAAAAAAAGATAATCATACATTAAGCCCGTTTTGCCCTTTGCTTTGGCAACAATTTGTTGTAATATTAGCTTTTGTTACTTATAAAAAGCACAGAAATATAAAAATTAGCTTTCGGATAAGACACGGAAAATCCCTCTATGATGTTTCAGGGCCCCACGAGCGACGACGTAAAAAAAAGGAAAAAAAAGAACAAATCACTGCTTCCCATACGAACAAATCATTTCCCCTATCACTCTAAATCGGGTACTGTTATTCTCCTGTCTGGGGTTTTCAGGTATGATGATTCCAATGGTGCAGTTTTCATTTCGATCCTGATTTCAGGGCTTTAAGGCTATTTTTCAAGATTCCCATAATTTTATTTTTGACAATAAAAACTTACCATTAAGATTAATGGAAATAACAGTTAATATTCCTGAACCCCATTCAAATGGTGATTCTTCTTCACCTGACAGTCGTCTCTTTTTTTTAAAGGAGTTTCAAAATTTCCAGTTACTATCGGCTAGAGTTCGTAAAAGAGCAGTAAGAGAGGTTAGATCAGATCCCATAAATTTGTTTTCGCAGTAATCTTTGCCGTTAAGAATAACAGAAATTCCAGTTAATATTGTTAACACTACAACCATGACATCTACCGCTGTAACCATGATATGAATTTTAAAGAGGCAACTTATGCAGCTACCGTAAAAGTAGATCACTTTACGGAAATCTGTTACTATTACTACCACCATTCCTAATCCTTCACAGAGGCTGCTAATAAAAGCTCTAATTTGTCTTGTAGACTGTTTAACAAAATTTCCGCAGCAAATATTCAAAAACAGCATTAAAGCAAATCAGGTTTGAACTCCGCACATCTTAATAAGATTTGTATTTTTACTTAATGTTGCATCTATAAGACTAATCTCATGTTTATTTTTTATTCATAATTGGCCTTGTATTCATATATTTCTTTTTTGGCTTTTTGTGGCACGGCATCCTTGACACGACGAAGAAATATTTATATCAAAAAGTTCGTTTCAAAATAATCTCTGTGAGTAAGAAACTTGTAAGGAATTGCCAAAAAAACACAAAACTACTTTTTTCCGCATAAACGCATTGATCAGCTGACTGAAAAAAAATTAAAGCATTGGCAACATGCTATATGTGCTCATGACTGCTTAAATTTTCTGGAACAGTTAGGTGGTAGATGGCAGTCAGATTAGTAAAATTATATATTCATATTATCCGACTGACCATGTGTGATACAGAATTCAATTATCATGAATATTAACTACTTATTGTTGCGTTCAGCCACAAATGGCAGACAACAACAAATTTAGCCCCTAAAATGATTATAATAACAGACGCTAAGTTTGTAGTCTATTTAACACTTTTGGTAATGCAAATCGCTTTCAGTTTTGTGGTATGCGTTGCCATGGGACAAAAATAATAACAAATGATTCAATTTTATTAATGGTAAGTGGGTTCTACAACACACTCCATACTAGAGTTCAGCGCCACATCATATCCTTGTTCTTCATCATTAACACCATTTATACTGCTTTTAAAACCAATACATATAACCAAGAACAATCTCTAAAACATAAAATAGATGTTTCCTTTAATAAAAAAAAATATTCAGTTCTCACTATTTGCTGTAAAGGGTATTTTTTTTTTCCATGATTCTTTTAATTTTTCTTGATTTTTTAAAAATATGCAAAATTATCTTTACTAACTCGCTAGTAATCCTTAGCTTGTTACAAATTTAAAACTACAGTGGCCTACAAGAAAGAAAAAAATCTGATAGCCTCTTAAACTTCAACGTAAAAAAAGGAAAGCTAAACGAGATAAGTTTCTAACAAAACTTGTGCAAAGTTAATATCTTAGAAAAAAATTAATCCACTTCTTTTTCAGTTCCACTGCAATGTTTTTTGTTTTTTTTCATGTTCTAAAAATGTGTTACAATTAAGGCTTAGTGCCAGACAATATTCTTCGAATAACATGTCAGAAATACTATCACAGCAAAACATAAGTTTTCCACTTATCCTTAGAAGTTTCTCTAGAAAACTAAATGAGCCTCGATAAAGAAGATAAAGCGTTAAGATACTAAAGAAGAATCAAACAAATTTTTAAAAAACTTAAAACTTCAAGAAAAAACTTTAGAAAAAAACAAAACTGGATTAAAAAAATAAACTAACTGTTAGACATTACAAAGTTTCAGGGGGGGGCGGGGGTGGTAAATGTGAGCAAAATAGAAATTATAGGTAGGATATGTCTTGCTTAAATTAATAAAAGAATTTTTTTCGTTTAATTCCTTCAAACCATTATTAAATTGTGTTTATTCAAAAATTTTGAAATTTATTAAAAAAAAAGAAAATATACAAGTGTTTAACAAGTTACACAGTGCTTTACATACAACAAGAACAACAAACGCTTCAGTCTCCCCCGTAAGGCTCTATGACCGGGAAAAAAACAGAAACACTAACAACACTTGAATCGAAATAAGAAAAACTTGAATAAAAAAATGGAATTTATTTCAAAATTTATGTTAATAGTTTTAAAACGCTAGAAAACTCTAGAAAATCTAGAAAACTAGAATCTATGAAATCTAGAAACTCTAGAAAAAACTCTAGAAACGCTAGAAAACGCTAGAAAACTCTAGAAAATGCTAGAACACTAGAATCTAGAAACTCTAGAAAAAACTCTAGAAAACTCTAGAAACGCTAGAAAACGCTAAAAAACTCTAGAAAATGCTAGAAAACCAGCCACTTGTCAAAAATGAATTATTAGGTTCTCCTTTTTAGTAAAAAGTTGACTAAATAAGAATAGCAGAAAGTCCAATTTATTATTTTCTGAATTAACGTAGTCGAAATAAACAGTGAGCTTAAACTATCATCACTGGAAGGTTGATTACCCATCACAGGCAAAAGTTAGACTATCTGCAGGGATACCAAAGAAGTTCTGAAGAACCGGCCAAACGATTGAAGCTTATTATTAAGAGGAGACAACCATGCTTACCCTGAATTTTGGCTAAAATTGTTGTTAAATTAGAAGATCATTTGAGCTTACACAGCCAAACACGACCGTTTCATTCCACTTCAGTAAATTCTTTTAGAGTCTGATATAAACCCGAAACCCGACTTCTTTTTGTTTAGCTTTTTTTAAGTATGTTATGCATATATGATTGGAAAATAAATGAACCTGAACCTAGTTCTTTTTTGTCTTTGATTTTTTTTTTTTTCTATACTATAATCCCATTTTTAAAACTATTATAATTGTTGCAATTCTCTTGTAATATTTCTTGTATTTTCTTGTTACTTTTAAATTTTCTTACTGTAACAATTCATTGAAATTTTCTTATTTAAAAAAATCTCTCAGTCGAAATCTACTCTCATTCAAGGTTAACAAACTGGACAATAGCTGTTTGTCATAGTAGTTTAGTTGTTAAATTTAGCAAATTTAGTTAGTTTGTCAAGGAATTTATCGAGTTGAAAACATTCAGATTTATCTGGCAAAAAGGCAATTGCTCTGAGCATTTTTTTTTCTACAGAAAAGCAATAGCCATGTGAATCAATTTTTTAAGTTCTTTTAACCGGCAACAATAGCTGCTTGAACCTAATAGCAAGTAAAATTGGTCAATGATAAAACTCATGAAAATCTGTAATAAACTGAATTTTTTTCCTGTGTGCCCCTGTATGAAGTAATTTTTTTCTATGAGAAGTTGTCAAGAAGTTGAAGTTGTAATCAAGGAAACAACCTTCATGGTGTAATCAATGGATGCTAAGTCCAACACTTGTACATAGTATTATATTTACTTCCTTAGAATGTGAATTTTAACATTGGAATTAAATATCTCTGAAAGTGATTAACGAGATATAGTATTATAATGAACGAAATAAAAGCTTTTACTGTAACAGTCATCACATTATTTAGCCATTAAAATGGCCATCACATTAGCCATCACATTATTTACCGGCAAGCTCCTGATAGCTTGCCGGTAGTTTAGGTTATTTAGCCAATAAAACGATGCTTCGGGTAGCCTGCCGGTAGCAGAAACAATAATCAGAAGTAGCCTACCTCTTGGTGATAGCAAATTGCTTGCGAAAAATTTCCTAAGAGATAGTGTGTGTTTCCTAGGTTGCCACAGGCTCTTCCTTGGGCGGCACGATCCTGTAACTCTCGCATAAGGGATAGATTCTGTCTGAAAATAAATGACGTTGGACTTAAAAAATGCTACTGCTACGGGATTTAGATAAAATGCCCTTTAATGTTTGTCGTGCCAAATCGGAAAATCTCATAAATTCGTAGGATTATTAGATAGCCTACCAGGTTTACAGCCCCAAAAAGCGATATTTGCATGACACTGGGAATATATTAACTCCAAAATCCCCCCCCCCCCCTCTAAGCCAAGCCAAGTAAATTTTCTCTTTCTAAGCCAAGTAAATTTTCAGTTCTAAAATCTTTCAAATATAATTATTATGATTATAAACAGAAAGCATAGTGACCTTTGCTGAACAACCATACCCCCCCCCTTTCAGCCGATTACTAAACAAAAATTAATAAACTGATATTTATAATGATAAACAAACGTAGATTTGATGAACGTAGAAATGATTTAGAATGTGAAAAAAATTAAGAACTGAGAGATCAACGAAAAAATTAGATTGTTCACTTCAGTTTTCATGAGTCAGTCATCTGCTGTATGCGATGGGCAAGATTCTTTTTTTGTGCACTATTTTTTCATCTTTTACAAAATTAAGTGTTTAGACAATATCATATTACATTTTTTTTTTCTAGGATAGAGTGCTGGGTTTTATGTTTCAATATGTTTTGTCTTAGTCGTTTCTTTGGTATTACGAAACCCTTACCTTTAAAAAGTAATTAAATGAGAAAAAAAGGAATTAGAAATTCCTAACAATTATACAATTGTTTTGCTTCTTTTCTAAATGAAATAAAAAGGTGTTGGTTCAGTAACAGTTGTTTTTAAAGGAAACAAAAAATCTTAAAAAAAAACATCAAAAATGTGTTATTATGTGTTTTTGTTACATTTTTACAAGTCGAACAAACATTTCGGGAGGGGAGGTGGGGTCAAAATTCCTAACCTCCCTCCTGAATACGACCTTGCATGTACATTTTGTATAGTTGAGGTTCTTTTTAGGATTTCTGGGAAAGTAGGTGTTGCCTTTAGTTTTCTGTCGTTTATCTCTCATCCAAGCTCTAGAAGTAATGGCAAGAACCTTCAATCAACCCTACCTAGTTTCGCCACACAAGCTAAAAAAGTTTGTAATGGACGAGATAGGGTGATCCTTTAAGTTACCGAATCCCCTTGGAATTGGTGGTTTATAAATCACTGAATCTTGATGGAAGTAAAGAGCAAGAAAAAAATCCCAATCTTTACATTATACCACGATACATTCAGTAACAATTGTTTCTAAATTATTCGCAAAGTTTCTTTAGTGGCAAAGCTTTTTTAAGAAAGCTTTGAAATGCGAAACCCTAACAAAACATAAAGCATCAAAATAAGCCCCAAATCAATGATAAACGGCGAATTGATCGAACTCCCGTTATCTTTCGAAAGCCCCCTCCTCGTTGGTTAGTTTTGTCAGAGAAACCATCACACTGAAACCAAACACAAGTTTGACCCAACAAATTATGAAAAAAACATACCAGCAATTATTTAGATAGATAGTTAGACAAAAGCAGTGAAAGTCAGAAGAGTATAATAAAATATGTGCAAAATAAAATATGTGCGATGTGCAATATAAAATATTAACTATGTCAATCATAAAAGTTGCAAGATTTGATAAAAAAGGAAGATCCTAAAGATTGCGGGAAGACAGAAAGAATGACGGTTGAAATTTGGAAGAGAAACAGTTAGCTGCATATTTCGGCTATAATTCTGGAAATTCGGCTAAAGTTTGTTATTTTCCTTGGCAGAATCTTGGTAAGCCTTTAGCACGCTTACCATGAGATGAAAGCGAATAAAGTGGTTTTTCAAAGAGCATTGCTACAGCATAAAGAAAAGTTAATGTTGCTCCAGAAAACGCTATAATAATCAAAAATCACCTTCGAGATCTACCAAAAAAAAAGAAATAAAAAAAATAAGAATGACTTTCAACTGGATATTTCGACTCTTCTTCAAATTTGGCTGAACTTTGTTATCTTCCTTAGCTGAACCATGGTAAACTTACACATCAGCCCGCTGCCATGAGACGACAGCTTGTAAAGTGGCCTTTCAAGGAAATTAGAAGGGAAAAAGATAAGATAAATAAATAGGTTCAGAAATGACTGATCAAGACGAATAGTCACTGCACAGATCTGTAACAATTTCAAAAAAACAGATTCAAGTAATCTCTTCCATACAAAAAAAATGTCAGCGGACTATTTTTCAAATTTTATGCTAATGTAGCATCTCTTTGTGTTTCGCTTGATTTGCTTCTAACCAGTTGGATTTCATTAGAGGGGCAGGTTGTGATCACGGACATACCATCCTTCCTAGGAATAAGGACATACTATCCTTCTTAGGATCCATAGGAATAAGGAAGACTCGTTTATTTATTTTTTTATACGGACACAAGTGACACCCAATAATATCGTACAAGCTTCTGCGTAACTTCGTTAAAATACGGCTTGCCATATAGCCTATTTAGCGAATGAGTTAAAGAAAAGAGGTCAAGAAATTAAAGTTACAGACTGGAAATATTTTACAACAAGTGATCCCCCTTGGGCCTCCGCCTCATGATTTTGATAACAGTAGGGTTTTCCATGCGTCTGATTCGGTAATGTACGTATTTTATACTAAAGGAGCTTCATTCACTTAATTTAGAGGCCAAAATCGATAAGACGTTGGTTCTCTCATTAACCTGCGTGGCTGTCTGAGAAGAGACTCATTAGGTAGACCCCATATGTCAATAGTTTTCCCACTGGTTATCTTCCGACAGAAATTTTAACTAATTATCAGCCTTGTTTCTTTTCTCAAATCAAAGTGACACATTTTACGTATCTTAAATTTTTACTTTTTATCCCTCTAAGCACTTGTAAAGTATAGACAGGATTAAAGATCTGCTGGAGGTAGTATATAATAAGTGCGACCTGAAAGTCTTCAAATTATTTATGTTGCAGAAATCCATTTTCTCCTTGTGAAAAAAATTAGAGATTGACATCTATCAATCTACTCGTTTATTTTGACATGGTCTGTCGCATTTTTTTTAATTTGAGTTTGATATTTTTAGTTAATATGATAAGAATTGTTCTATTTGTATTAATTGCTCCCTTTTTTGTATTTATGAGTGAAGTCAAAGTATACTAATAGCTACTGGTTATGCAGGGAAGTCTGTCTGTCTAGTCATGCATCACAAAGGGCTTTTTGGAGAATGGGAGGTCGGTAGGATAAGGGAAGATGGTTTTGATATTTACATATATAACCAACTAAAAAAAAAGCACCGGAAAGCTATACTGCTCTTCAAGAGAAGGCAAGTATCTATTCTGTCTCGTGATATCCGAAATCATCCGAAGCTACTGTGAAGCAAAGTATTAGTTTACTTACTTACTTAGGTCCTCCTACGCCTGGGGGCGCATAAGGCAGCAACAGTGATTCGCCACGACGACCTGTCCTGAGCCTTCAACCATAGCTCCTCCAACGAGGAACTCGCCAGCTTCACCTCCTTCATTAGCGACCTGCCAAGGGTCATTTTCCGTCTCCCTGATTTGCGGAGACCGGGGGGTGTCCAACACCATGCGTCATGCGGCAGCCTTCCTTCCCCCCATTCGCACCATATGCCCCCAATACATCCATCGCCGCTTTCTAATGAGATCAAGGATGGGGGTATGATTTGTCATATGATAGATTTCATAATTTCGTATTCTTTCCGTCCAATGTATATTTAGGATAGACCTTATGCAATTATTGTCGAATGCCCGGAGTCGTCGTTCTAATTGAGCAGTGATGCTCCAAGTTTCGCAGCCTTACGTAAGGACAGAGACCACATTGCTATTATAAATTTTAAGCTTTAACTTCTGGGAATATTTATTATTTCTCCAAACATTTCTAAGGTAGCTGAAAGCAGACCCAGTCAATGTTATTCGGCACAGTATTTCTCTTTCGGAATCGGTATCAGTTTACCATCCCCTTGTTCACGTTCTAACCCTATTGATGTAACTTCCTGGGAAAAACACTTCTCGTTATTCTCTGATAGCCCCCCACCACTGGACACCACTTTTCAACAGATTCTCTTGACCATTTTTATCAACTATATCATAGCCAAACTCTTGTTTCTATTACGCCATCGTCAATTCTTACGCTAATTCGTCTGCTTAAAAAAAGCTCCTGGTTATGACAGACTTCAACCTGAACATATGATTTATGGTACCGCGAAAGTAATTGAGCATATGGCGTTGCTTTTCCAAGCTTGTATTGCGCAGCAACTCGCACCGACTGCACTATGCGAGGGCATTGTGACGTGTGTTCCAAAAAAGAATAAGGACCCTCGATCTTGTGAGTCTTATCTTCCAATTACAGTTTGTTCAGTTATTGCAAAATTATATGAAAAGATTCTTCTTTTAAAAATCTCGAATAGGTATGGTGATGGAGATCATCAGTTTGGTTTTCATGCGGGTCTTGGTGTTGAGAATACACATGCAGTTTTCGTGTCTATTTTGGAGAGGTATGAGGGAATGAAGAAACCTTTATATGTTTGTGCAATAGATATATCTAAAGCATTTGATTGGATCCTATACTCCCAAGCTGTTTTAGCACTTTTGAGGATTGGGATAAACCTATACATGTGTGCCTCCCTGTGCCAATGGTATCAAAACTCTTCTATACGTTTCCGCGTCGAAAACCTTTACAGCAGCCGGATTTCTGTGCGTCGCGGAGCAAAACAGGGCTCAGTGTTAAGTCCTGCAATATTTAACAATGCCATCCACTGTCAACCCGCAGAATACCACATTTTCTTATCGAGTTATCCATTGACGCAAGTCACTCTTCGTACGCAGATGACATTCTTCTGCTGTCTGATAATTTGCAATTACTGCAGGCTGCTGTGAACAGCCTTTATGCCGGCTTGTCTGACATCGGGCTATCAGTCGCTTGTGCTAAAACTGAATTTCTGGTTTTTGGCTGTCATCACCCTCCCGATTCAAAAATTCAGGTTATCCCTGATTCAATTTTTACCACTGCGTCTCTCAAGTACCTTGGACTTGTATCCGGAACCTCGATTCGAGCAACAAGGTCACTAAAAATAAATGTGTTGAGAGAGAAATTGAGTAAGTCCTATGGACGTTTTTCTAGAGTTAAAAGCCAATTTGACAAAAAACACTTGGTCGGCGTTATAACTCGTTTTTTGCTCCCTATGTGTTTTTTTCTGGTGTCATTATGAAAGTTTTTTACCACGTCAGAACGTCAACAAAATCGGTATGTCTTTTTTAAATTTCATAAGTATTTTCTCCATGTTACTATTTAGTCTCGTAACAGTTATATCTCCAAACGTTACGGAGTTTTGAGACACGTGACAAGATGGATGTATTAGAAAGCAGATTCAGACAGCGATCTGAGTCAGTCGGAGATTTTCCATTGGAGTGTATTAATCGTTTGTGAGTCATTGTTAGTATGTTTTTTGTGTTTGCGATGTGTTTGCGATAAATTATTATTATTATATATAAGGGGGTGATGTTGTTTTTGTGTTAGTTTTTCATATTTTTCCAGCGTTTCTTTCTTTCATTTTAGTATATTTGTTTTGTAACCATGGTCCATGTGGTACTAGTGTTGAATATACTCTTTATCACACCACTTTCAAAGACCATCTATACAAGCTGAGGGACTGTTTTGAAAATGTTTCTGAATTAAAAATGAGTAAAAAAATTTTTTGTTTTATTAATGGATAGCGTTTTCGTTGGATTATTAATAACAAGGAATTATTAACTATCAGCAGGATTTCCTGTCTGAACAAAGTATTAGCAAAGACTAACTCATAATATCCAATGGCTGTCTGTAGACAAAGACGAACTTCTTCAGGAAATTCTCCAGGATCCTGTTGTCCTAGTCGGCCAATGTGTTTACCTTTTGCGTGATAAACATTTCCGAGATTGTAGAGAGCTCTCCCTTCTCCAATCTGAAACAGAAAGATATTTTTAAAGAAAAGAAACTTTTTTAAGAGAATAAAATCTGTTTCACGTTCATATCAAGCTTTTCATATTGCTGATATACATAGTTTTTCAAGAAAAAGGAAAACGTGTTTTAAAGCTCAGATTAAGAGACTAGAAAGCACAGTAGCGACAATTTGAATCATAAATCTAAAACGCAAAAGCTTCAAAAACGTGAAGAATGAGCGCTAAACGTTTTTCAGAGATACTTCCAAAGTGAAGTTTTAGGTCTTAGTTTGGGCAACATGATATCAACCAATGACCAATAAACTAATCGGGTTTAATTCCTTAGTCTATGTCTAACTTAAAAGAAATTTTAAGGTGGTTAATTCAAATGTTACGACTGCAAGGTGATCAGTTGCGACAGTTCACTTTTAGGCACTATTGTTAGACAAACCGTAATCGTTGACTTAAGGGACTGGATTGAGAAGAGATTATAATTAATTTTGCTTCGGAATAAAATTTCGTGTAAGGGAGCTGGGAAGTAATTGACTTCATTTTTATAATTCTGGGGAACGGGGGGACAAAATAGGTCGAAAAGTGTCACTTTAGTGGATCTGTACCCAAAGGTCACACTTATTTCTGATGAAGCATGCATTTTGAACATAAATTAATTAGGCTTCTATATGATTGCTAATGTTTGTTGATTGAGCAAGATTTCCAATAAATTTCCAAAATATCTAGTTATATCTTCGACATGATTTAGAGATAATAACGTGCAGTATCAAATTGGCTCGTAGAAAAAAAAATATACATACATATACCTATTATGTCCTCTTTGCAAAACTAATTCTTTTATCTTCAGCCTGATGTGAAACAAGATTAACTTTAGGGAGGCACTGGTGGCTACGTATTAGGTGGCTTCGGTGGCTAAAGATTAACTTTAGGGAGGCGCCGGAGACCAACTTGAATTCCCATGCTAATTAATTTACTTTGCTCATTTTTAATTTTAAGAATATTTATGAAGTGGCATTTTACTATTTCTCAATTTTTTTGACGGTTGTTGGCTATAAGTATAAAGCCAAAACATTCGTCTAAATTAGTTTACTTGTGATTGTCATACATAGATTCTCATTTATTGGTATTGTTCTGTTTTCTTTTATTTTAACGATGAAATTGTCAGATATGTGCGACTAATTTATAAAACTTTTCCACAAAACTTGTTTTTCAAAGAAAAGTAAAGAGCTTCATTAAGCCAAAAATGAGCAGAAATAAAGTCAAATAATCTTTCATACGTAAAACTACCACAAATCACGATCAATAAATAAATGAAACTCAATACGAACAGAAATTATAATAAATGGCCGAGTCAAACTCAACACGAGCAAAAATTAACATAAGTAGGGCTGACAAACCCCTTGCCTTCTCAAGACCAGAAAATAATTTGCACTTTACTGAAAGAAAAGCAAACAAATGACCGTGGATTATCGGTTTAATATACATATACAGACATATATTTCTTAAAGTTTTAATAATCTTTCATTTATTAAAGTAAAAAAAAGTGAGAAAATCTAAAATACGTTTTTCTTTTTCAGTAAAGTGCAAATTATGTTCGGGTCTTGAGAAGGCAAGGGGTTTGTCAGCCCTACTTATGTTAATTTTTGCTCGTGTTGAGTTTGACTCGGCCATTTATTATAATTTCTGTTCGTATTGAGTTTCATTTATTTATTGATCGTGATTTGTGGTAGTTTTACGTATGAAATATTATTTGACTTTATTTCTGCTCATTTTTGGCTTAATGAAGCTCTTTACTTTTCTTTGAAAAACTTGTTTTGTGGAAAAAGTTGATTGACATAGGCCTAGTCTTTTTCATGGAAAGAAAAGTAATATTTTAAATACTTTTTTCTATAAGAATCTGAAGTTTCGCATGCTATTTTTATGTTAGAGAAACTTTTTAAACAATTTTTTTTATCCTTATACATATAGTATTATTTAATTTAATTTTATACCTCCCTAAGGTGACCTAAAAAAGAATACTTAATGTCATTCCCAGAACATTCTATCTATGCTCTTTGACAACCTGGATACACTTACACTCTTTTGATTCATTTAAACTGTAAGAGCAGAAGTAGTAATAATAGGAGCCCCGAAAATTTCAACTTAATACCCTCGTCATTCTCGACATATTGCTTAGGTTTCTTATTGGCAACCATACACACAGTGCTTTTTTATTTAGCTTTAAAGCATAATGGGCCAATTGCATAATTGTGGGGGGTTGGAATACCCAATATCCCTACAAGCATAGTTGCTGAACGGTTCTACTATGCTGAGCAAAATGACTGTCTCAAAATTTTGACTGAATGTGTTTGGAAAATTAATGGACTTGGGAGAAGGGCTGATTGCCCTGCAATATCTTTTTACTCTTAAAAATGGCACTAGAACTTTTAATTTTGAATCGAATTAGCTCCTTTAAAAGTTTTGATGATATTTCCCTGAAAGGCTTACCTGAATGCTCTTTGTCTTTTTGGAAAATAAAGGTCAAATGCATACCTTTCTCAAAAGCATATACTATATGCAAACACTAAACGAGTTGCCTAACTTACAGCCCTTGGCCTAGGGGCTGTGAGGAGATTGACATCCCAAAAGGCATAATTACTGGGTCTTTTAACAATGCTGAAGAAAATAGATGTCCGAAAATTCTTATTGGAAATTTGTTTTGGAAAATGATGAGCCTGGGGGAGAGGCGGAGGGCTGGTTGCCCTTAATTAACGGGCTGGTTGCCCTTAATTAACTTTTGACTCTTAAAAAAGGACTATAGCTTCCAATTTCCAATCAAATGAGCCCTATCCAAAAATCATACGACCACCAATTTCATAAAAACCTTGTGGCTCTGGTGGGTTGTGTCAACTCTGGGGTCTTTGTTATATGTTCTTTGACTATTTCTAACAAAATGGTTATCTCATAATTTCGATCAGATACGTCTGGGTAAAAGAGGTTGTCAGGGGAAGGGTCTAGTTGCCCTCTATCACTTTTGACTATTAAAAGGAAACTAGAACTTTAAATGTCGAATTAATGAACCTCCTCTAAAGTTTATACGACAACGCCTTCCATAAAAACCTTATATGCCTTCGGGGTAAAACTTACAACCTTGCCCCACGGTTCTAGGGGGTTGTTTCAACCCCGAAAGCCTTATTTTATGATGTTTAGACTATTTTGAACAAACTGGCTGTCTCAAAATTTCTATTGGATGCATTTCGGGAAACGAAGACGGGGGGGGGGGGCTACTTGTCCTTTTATCACTTTTAAATTTTAAAAAGGACAATAGGACTTATGATTCCCAATTAAATGAATGACATCCATATTCCATACTCATATATGACTATCTCCAAACTTTGGTCGGAAGAATTTGGGGAAAAAAAATGGGGGAGGGGGGGGCTGATTGCCGTCTGATCACTCTTGACTTTTAAAATGAGAGCTAAAGTTTTCGATTTACAGTGAATGAGCCTTCTCTGAAGCCTAAATGACCACCCTTTCCAGAAAAAAACCTTAAAAGTTGACTTTGGGTAACCAGTAAAGCTTATAACCCCTGCCCTGAAGGCCTTAGGGACGGGGAGGGGTTATAATCTTCAGAGAGAGAATTACTGTACCTTTCAACTACGCTAAATAAATCCCTATTTAAAAATTTTGATTGAATGTTCTCGGGGAAATGATGGGCGGGTGGGGCTGGTTGCCCTCCAATCACTTTAGACTATTAAAAAGGGTACTAGAACTTTTGATTACCAATCCAATGAGCCCCTTCAAATTTTAAACGACCACCCATTCTATAAAAACCTTATATGCCCACAGGGCACAACTTACAACCCTTGCACTCAGGGTCGTGGGGGGTTTGTCATCCTCAAAGATTTGAAAACATTAAAAAAAAAAAAATTTGATTAATTGTACTTGGGGAAATGATGGGCGGATGGGGCTGGTTGCCATCCAATCACTTTGGACTATTAAAAAGGGTACTAGAGCTTTTGATTGCCAATCCAATGAGCCCCTTCAAAGTTTATACGACCACCCATTCTATAAAAACCTTATATGCCCACAGGGCATAACTTACAACCCCTGAGGGCTGTGGAGGGGGGTGTCACCCGCAAAGACATATTTTCGGGACCTTTCAACTATGCTGAACAAATTGGCTATCTCAAAATTTTGATTGAATGTGTTTGGACAAATGATGGGCATGGGGGAGGGGGGGAGGAGCTGGTAACCCTCCAATCACTTTCGACTATTAAAAAGAGAACTGGCCCGCTCAATCTCCAAGCGAATGAGCCCTTTCCAAAGTTCCTACGAGAACTACTTCAATACGAAGTGCCCTGGTCTAAAGAAACCAAAAAGACATGAATAAGTAATACGTTGTGCCTGTATCGCTCTTTACTTAGGCAGTGCTATAGCGCTGGCTGTGATTTAATAGTAGTAATGATTTTAACAATATAAGGAAAATTACAGACAAACCAGAGGTAATCCCTCAGAGGGATCGGACATGCTAATAAAAGAGGATCTTTTCGAATTTAGACGAGTATTCTGACAGTAAATTTAAAGCCACTAGACGTCAGCAAAATTCCCTCATCCCTCTGAACCTTTCTCAACATCCCTCTCTGGTTCAAAACTATTCATAAAGAAAATAAGATAAAAATTCCGGCCAATTTGTAAGATATGCTCATAGTCAAAACTAACACTGTGCCTTCTCTCTCATTTTGTCGATTTTTCTTTCTTTTTTTTCATAATTAACGCTGTTTTAATGGTACATTAAGTGCAAATATAAAAGGGTTTCAATAAGTATTGATATCCATTAATGTTGGTAGCTTTTTAACAGTGTTGTTTAAGGGATTCAGTACATGCGTTTGAAAAACGTGTTTAACTATATTTCCTTCTCAGTATTTTAGATTCTATTTTTAAGCATATGAAACATGAAACAATTTCAAAAACATACACCTTAGTTAAAAATACTTAGCAGTTGCAGCGCTTTGTTGTCTTTGCTAGATGTCTCTACTAAGTACTCACGTGATCTAAGGGATTTCAATATAAGACAAGCTTCAAAACCCAAAATTTAAATGATGTTGAAAACCTTGATAAGTATTTATTATTTTATTATTCTTAATCGGAAGTGCTTTAAAAGCACAAACATTTACGAGGGGAGTGTTGCTGCCACCTGTTGGGACTCCCCAAAAAAGAGTTCTAAAGGAGCCGTCCATCCACCAACAATTTCTACTTCCTTATGATGATACGCGAGTCAGGAATAAAAATGCTCCAAGTTTGTATCACCTGAGACTATTGACGAGGTAAGACTATTTCTACATGAATTCAAGGATTAAAACCGTTTCAGAAATCAGCATGTTCACCCTTTATTACTGTAGTGTTAAGCATTAGAGTAGCTCAGGCACACTGGAAAGCTGTGAATATAGACTCTTATATTCTAAATTTTATTGATAGATGCAACCCTATGATCGCAGTTCTAGAATAAAATTTTGGGTGGGTGAAGAGGTTTGCTAACAAATAGTATGATTCAACTATAACTAGATAGAAATTTAGTCTACTATCAAACCATCAAAAAAAAAAAAAAAAAAAAAAAGTTGTGCTTCTCTCTCGGTAATTGACATTTTCTTGTTTTTAGTAGCTTCAGAAATCTTAATCCTAGTAGCATCTAATTTATGTGAATATGGACTTGAACAGACTGACAGGTTAAAAATTTCGGTTAAAATAATTAGAAATCATTAGAACTTAGAAGATTGTCAGCACTTCCGAGGTCCCTTGCGCGCGAGCACTTTTCAGGTAATTATACAGTAATACTAAAGGGTGATGCAAGTTTAGAAAAATGGTTTGAACGCAACTTTTTTTTCTAAATAGCACTGGGTGAAACACAATATATGATACTGTGAAATGAATCGTAGCAATTAACAAAAAAGATAAACTGACGAAAGTACTTGATGAGCTAAAGGTACCAAGGCTGAAAAGTGCTGAAATTAGGCTGTTAGCAGAATATATGAAATTTTATGGGCCTTTGGTAAAAGCTTTTGTCATCTTGTACCGTGAAAAAGATTATTTCTTAGGCACATTATTACCTATAATCAAATGTCAAAAAAAGTATGGGAATAGGGAGACATAGTGGTGCTCTGAAAACTGAAAATGCTTTTGTGGATATACTCATAGTCGGCTTTGAGAGTCATTTTGCAAGCCTTTTCTCGCTAGACCTCAATGATGACACCTTTAGAGTTCAACAGGGCCGGTGGTATTCATCCAGTTTTCGAAACAAGAAGCCTTTCAGATGATAAGAAAAGTGTGCAGATAGATTGAATACCGATGGAGATAAAAATACTTGTTACAATTCAAAATAGACCCCTGAAAGGAACCAGTTATACCCTCTAGCACCTGAAAGCATACCGGGACCAAACAGCCCTGATCTTTTATAATTCATGAATATCGAGGGCTGGAATTTGGAACTGGGGGAGTAACTTGTCTCTGAAAGTACATTGCAATCCGTGGATGGCAGAAGAAAAGATGTAGTTCCACACAGTACACATTAGTATCAAGGTTTGCAAGGTATAACAAAAGTGTTCTGTTGAAAATCTCTTCTTAGACAGTGGTTCGATCCTCACTCAAAGGAGATAAGCTGGAAGGCAAAAAGTTTGAATAGCTGGTAATAAACAAGCTGGTATATGGGACAATAGCTGGTTAAAAAATAAACAAGGATGTTCCTAATACCTTATTTTACTTAACTCAACTGCTTTCCAAGATAGCAATAAGCCCCTAAAATAGAAATTTGCCTAAAAATTTTATACATTTCGACATTTTGGGGAAGAAACTACTTGTGCAAACAGCTAATGTCAAATGAAATAGTTTATCAGTAAGTTAGATTAAAATATGAGAATGTCACGACACACACACAGAGGTGACACACACAGAGAGATGACACACACACAGAGACGACACACACACAGACGACACACACAGAGAGACCACACACACACACACAGACGACACACACACACGATACACACTTTTTGCGAACATTGTATTTATTTTTAACGAGTATTTGAAACGCGTGTTTAAACACTTTTCAATATGAGTATTTTGTCTTTCTATTTAAATACTTTGTCTGGGCATTTTGAACATCACTGCATAATGATATCTATCACAATGGACTAGGCGATGCTTTTAACCAATGTGCTTCAGCAATTTGAGCTATGAATCCAGCTGATAAAATAGCTTCCGAAAGATTTCAATATATTTCCAATTTAATGTGAAAACATTGATTTCGACAGAAATAAATGAAAAAAAATCAAATTTATACACAATACCTTGTCTCCAAGTTCTTTTGATATGTCTAAATGTCGTTTACAGCATACAGCAGCTTCGTCAAATCTGCCCATAACCTTTAAGGTATTCCCTAGGTTCCCGCTTGCTTTTGCCTCTCCAAGTCGATCACCCATTGTCCTTAAAAAGCGTCAAGAAACATTTTCAAAAAGATTTTGTTTTTCATTCAATGCTTTAAAAATATCTATTTGCGACTAAATACCATCTAGAAAACAGAAAATGACAATAACCTTTTACTCTTTTTTTCTATTCTATGCCTTAATAAATTTTTGCATTTGGTGTTTTCTACCAATTTGTTTCCCATGCTTGTTTGTATTTGTTAAGATCAAAAAAGAAATATTTTAATTCAGACGTTGAAACTTTTAACTTTTCTTATCTATTCTTTTTAAAATAGTCTGCATTGAAGCTGAATTTATACTCTTATGATAGAATATATCGTTGATTCTAGTACATAAATGATTTCAATGTTTGACCCAATTTTATAGGATAAATTTGCAAGTATTTATTATCCTACATAATCATGTATGACACGTGTAGTTGTGACAATCCTTTAGAAGGCACCCTGAGGATAGTAGACACAAATACAGGCCGATTATCGCAAATTTTAGTCGTCATCCAGCCACTAGCCGTTCTATCCAGTGTTTGGGCCATGGGGCAAGTAACTTTGTAGAGTAAGCTACTGATATTGGATAGGTTGAGACCAGTAATTGCGTAGTCTAATCCCAAATCGTTGATCCTGATGAATTAATAATTTCAATGTTTGACCCAATGTCTGAGACAAATCTACCCATTTTTATTATCTTACCTAATGAGCCATGATTGGGGTAGTTGTGACAATCTTTTAGGAGTAACCCTGAGGATGGTAGACACAAATACGAGCCTATTATTGTTAATTTTAGTCAACATCCAGCAACAAGCCGTCCTGGGCAGTTCGCTCATGGGGTAAGTAACTTGGTAGAGTAAGTTGTTGATATTGGATTGACTGAAACCAGTAATTGCGACTAGAATCTTGCAAGGGAGTTCATTCCCGCTTGATATATGAAGTGCCAACCGTGGCGCACGAAAAAATCCCTTGAAGAGTGACGCAAGACAGGAGGAAGAAGCACCCTTGCCAGTACCAGTTAGAAAAATCAAGTGTCGCTTGCTGCTGATGGCTGGCAAGTAGTAGGCAACTGTCCCCTTTCTTTATACGGGGCCTTGCTTGTCCCAGTGACTATTGGTCCAAGCAAGTATTAGTGCCATATTGTTACTTCTTAGGCGTCGAGGCAAAGAGCCTTTCTGACCTGAGCCATGACTGTGTATTTTTTAGCTCGGCCAGCCAGTCTGATGCTGTCGGAGGGGATTTTGTTGACGGCAGATAAGAACAGTGGGCTCCTTGAAACTACCAATACTACCAAAGAAAAATCCTCTTCAAAGGGATGAAAAAGAGTTATGCAAGCTCTTCCTCAAATACCACGCCCGAGGTGGAACAAATATCCTTAGATCCGCATTGACGACACTAAAGAATATAGATTTTCATATTCTTCGTAGTTGCATTTCTTTTGCTGGGCACATTTAGCATTATTACCTAACTAAGAAAAATAAACATTGAATCGAAGCAAACAAAAAAAAAAATATCAAACGAAAAGGCCAAAGGCCTTTTCCAAGGAACTCTAACTTTAGCGTTCAACCCCCTTTTAATTCCATAAGCTTAAATATGTCTAGCTCTCTTCCTTTTGTCAAGATTAGCCTATTTGTAACTTTTACATTACATTAAATTTTCTGAAGATTCCCGGAAATATTTGAATTTTGTTCTAAACTTTTTCTTGTTATTAAATCTTATAAAAGATTGGCCATGTTTGTAATTGAGAGTTATTTTCACAATATAAATATTTAGCCAAGATATTTTACAAAATACATTACCTTATCAAACTACCAACAGAAATATATCTGCTGGGAGTAGCTTCTCCTAGACATTATTTCTATTGCCTAGCAGCTTTGACCCAAGGCCATAGCCAGGGGGTAAAGTGTTTAAGTCCCCCTTCTCCTGAATTTTTCTTTCCGACTCGTGAAAACTTAACAAAGACGCATAAAAACAAATTTTGATGTGTTTTTTTAACTTTATTATGGTAACCTCCCCCCTCCCCCAGGATAAAAATCCTGGATGCACTGTTGCCTAGACCTCAACTCATTTCTCCAGAATTTTGAAGAATCTCTCACTATTGAACCTGCCCCACCGGTTTTACCATTTTACTGGCCTTATTAATTTATTATCAGTTCGTTACAATGAAACTATCAACTATATTTCCCGCCTCCTGGGAGTCATTACTAATTGGTCTTCAGGTCTAATTGTGTCTTCAGAAACATAGTATTACAGAAAATGTGCAACATCATAAACCTGTGAATAATACCGTCGGGTGGTGTCTTCCTTTTCAGACCATCATATATTAGCCTACTTTATATAATTCAGTGATTGTGAATTATGCCAAATGTCAAAAAAATATGAAAAATGCCAAAAAATCAAAAAGCATTCTGAAAACCATGACGTAATGAGATAGATGATAGTCATCCACTGTCTCCCAGAGAGCGAAAATCAGATCAGTCAGTCGCTTTTTCAATGCCAAAAAAAGATTTTGCGTAAATTAAGAAAATTCGTAAAATAAAAAAGATTCTCTTGCGTAAATTAAGTAACTGTATCTCACTGCAGAGATTGCATGAAGTTAGCAGTATTTTTTTTAAAGGAATAATTTTATATGCAGCTTGGTAAGTATACCATGTTTTGTCTCGCGGTTTGGGGGTCATTTCGGAACTTCCACGAATTTTCATATTTTTATCAGAGAGAGGTGGCAAGGGGGGTAAAGGGCATTTATAATTTTTGGGAAGGGGACAAACTGTTTTTCAGTTGAAATCGCAATATCTGCTACAATTTTCGTTTTCCTTCATTTGCGATAAATAAAAGTTAATAGGGATAAATCCTTTTATTAGACAGTGATAGTTCATACTTTGTGTGAATTATCACTGTTTAACAAAAGGATTTATCCCTATTCGAACTTTTATTTATCATCATGGAAAGGCAGTGGGGTCTTCAAAATTACCTTCCTTTTATTATTTAGATTAGAATAATTAAACTAAAAATGAAGGCGAACATTTATTGAAAATACTTCAAAAACCAACAAAGAGCCTTCGATTTTCCATAAACTAGGGTTTAACAAATGTGAATGGAAAACTAAAGAAGAATTTAAACACATTTATTCAGCCATCAAAAAAAAACATTACCTTGCGAGAGTAAGGTCATGCTTGTGATATTGCATAGCTTTGATATAGTCGCCAAGGAAAAAGTACGCATTGCCCAGCTGACTATAAATAGCACTAAGGGTTCTCAAGTCATCAGTTCCTGATTGAATTGCAGCTTCAAAGAATGCAACGCCAGCACGGCAATCTCCAGCCTTGCACAAGCGCTCTCCTTCCAAAGCAAGCTCAAGACAGGTCACACTATCAACCATCCTGAAAAAAGAATAGAGCATTGAGAATTTAATAAACAAATTTGATGTGCTAGAATCTTGGGCCTCTCGTTCCTTGTAACGAATTAAGGGTAAGGAGTGACACGGGCATATAAAACCGGTGCTCTTGAAAAATGAATTTTGGCAACAAATGATACATAAAAATTAATTTTTATGCTGATTCAAATGCAGAAAATTCCTAAAATTTAAAGTTATCGATCAAAAGCTACAAGTCTTTGAAAATTTGACTGATTTATCATAACTATCATTTTCAATTGACTTTTGAAAATAACTCCACTCACTTTCGACAGCGGGGTCAGTTTTGACTCCGCTGTCGCTTATCTTCTAACCTCATTTTTCTTTCTTATTCATTTTGGGTTTTTATCACTTCAGAAAATTTGCCAATGCCCTTTGCTTTAGTGTCCCTTATTGGTCTAGGTTTACATGAGGGTCCAGGTTGTAGATTTGTTATTTGTTCAGGTGGTGGGACAAAAACTTCTTTTTCTTCCAACGAATTATGATTTGTAATACTTGTAAATTTTCCTTTTTTTGGGTCTTGTTTCGTTTGATAGTCCAGGTTGTTGATTTCAGTCGTTGTAAATTTAATTTGTTCGGGCTATTCTGTTGGTCTTGTCGCGTTTGATAGTTCAGATGGTTCCAAAGAATCATCATTTTAATTCTCATCGCTATCCTTTTCGATTTTGACACGTTTTGATTCTCGATGTTTGTTATCTTCTAACCACATTTTTCTTTCTTCTTCATTTTGGATTTTCCTTACTTAAGACAATTTGTCAATGCTCTGTTAAAAAAATTATTTTGGTAAATTAGAAAAGGTTTTTAAATACATCCATTTCCTTTAAAATGAGCCATTAAACAACTCTCTATGATATTCCAGTGTCCCACTAGTTGCGGAGGGAAAAAAGGAAAAGAAGATGCCCTCGATGCAGAATATTCTGGTTGCAGCCACTTTTCTTGATTGTCAAGCCAATGTATTTCCCTTGTTGTTCAAGCCAAGGGACGGTAAGTTTCCTATATAGGGGTTTCAGAAAAGGCGGTTCTAATAGTGTATCTCTTGTTTTGATCTGACTCTACTTTTAGGAGTTATGGGTTATTATATTTCTTAGTATTGGACGTGACCGTCTCTTACTAGGATACTAGCAACTGCTGCAACCCGGATGATGGTCCAGGTTTTAGATTTGTTAATTGTTCAGGTGATGGGACAAAAACTTCTTTTTCTTCCAACGAAATTATTATTTACAACACTTATAAATTTCCAACATTTGGGTCTACCTCTAGATAAGTTTTTCATAGTAATACATCTTTTCATATTGGGATTTTTGAAACATATTTGATTATTGAACCAAGTCCGATTTCTAACACCGATTGTCTGCTATGTTTCAAACTTTTTGTTTCTTTTTTAGGGTTTTTGAATTGTAGTAATCCCTTGTTAAAATATATACAAATATTTCTGCAATTACCAGTATTTTGCTCTTTACGCATTTTAATGTCTATTCATACTGCAGTCTATTCAAAGAAATTTATTATTACAGCAAGTACGACATCTAACAACAATTTTTACTAAGCTTCAAACTTTCGGTTTTCTTTTTTAAGATTTTTGAATTGTTGTAAGCCTCCTACGCCCTTTTTCCACCAAAGGATTCCAATAAAATTTTGAGATAGCCATTTTTTTTAAAAATAGTGCCAAGATCGGATAACAAATATCCGGGGTCAACACAACCCCCTTAGGGCCCGGGGGCAGGTGTTGCAAGTTACTCCCCGGAAGCATATAAGGTTTTTATGGAAGGAGTGGTCGTAAAAACTTCCGAGAGAGCTCATTTGATTGAAAATTGAATGCTCTAGTTCCCTTTTTAAGAGCCGAAGGTGAATGGAGGGCAACTATACTCCCATGCTCATTCCCAAATGCTTCCGACCAAAATTTTGAGATAGCCATTTTGTTCAAAATAGTTCAAAGATCAGATAAAAAAAAACTCCAGGGTCGAAACAACCACCCCCCCCCCCGATCCCAGGGGGACGTGTTGAAAGTTGTGCTCCGGAGGCAAATAAAGTTTTTATGAAAGAGGCGGTCGCACAAACTTGGTTTTCCCCAAATGCCTCTGATCAAAATTTTGAGATAGGTATTTTGTCCAAAATAGTTCAAGGATCGGATAACAAAACCCCCTGGGTTGACAGGAGCTCCCAGAGCCCGGGAGCACGTGTTGAAAGTTTTCCCCTGGGGGCAAATAAGGTATTTATGGAAGAGGTGGTCGTATAAATTTCGGAGAGCACTCATTTGATTGCAAATTGTTCTAGTTTCCGTTTTAAGAGGCTGAAGTGATCGGGGGGCAAGTATTCCTCTCCCCACCACGCCCTCTTTTCCCCAAATGCATCCGATAAAATTTTTAAGTTAGCCATTTTGTTCAAAATAAACCAAAAATCATTTAACAAAACTCCCAGGGTTGACACAAACCTTCAGAGCCTAGGGCAAGTGTTGTAAACTATGCCCCAGGGGCAAATAAGAATTTTTTATGGGAGGGGTGGTTGTATAAACTTTGGATGGGGTTCAATTGATTATATATTAAGTTCTAGTTTCTTTTTAAGAGTCAAAAGTGACTGGAGAGAAACCAGCCTTCCCCTTCCCCTCTCCCACACTCTTTTACCCCAAAATTGATTCATTCGAAATTTTGAAATAGTCATTTTGTTCGAAATCCCTCCGGAGCACGCCACGTTTTTCCAGAAGTGGTGGTCGTATAAACTTAGGAGGAAGCTGATTTGATTGAAAATTGAAAGTCCTAGTTTATTTTTATGAGTCCGAAGTTATCAGAAGGCTATCCCCCCCCCATCCCCCCACTGTCCTCTTTTCCCAAAATGTATCGTATCGAAATTGAATTTCTATTCGGTTTGGGTTTTTGTTTATTCCTTAATAGTAAAAGATTTTTCCTTCGTTTTCAGCTTGATTTGCATATTCAATTCAAGTTTTACTCAATTTTAGATTTATTTATTTATTTATATGATATTTATTCATCTATATGATAGTCATTTGAGATAGTCATTTGACTATATAGTCATCAACTTTGAGATAGTCATTTTGTTCAGCATAGTTGATTTCCGGACAGAAATTATGTTTTTGAGGAGAACACTCTCCCACAGCCCTCAGGGCAAGGGTTATAAGTTATGCCCTGGGGGCATAAGGATTTTATAGAAAGCTTTGTCATAAAAACTTCAAAAACGACTCATTTGATTGGAAATAAAGGGATAATGCCCTTTTTAATGGTCAAAAGTGATTGGAGGGCAACTAACCCCCCTTTTACACCCACCTTTTCCCAAAACAAATCCAAACAAAATTTTGAGATGGCCATTTTGTTCAACATAGTTGAAAATTTAGGAAATTAGGTCTTTGAGGAGAACCCCCCCCCCCACAGCCCTCAGGGAAGGGTTGTAAGTTATGCCCTGGGGGCATATAAGGCTTTTTATAGGAAGTGTTTTTTTTATGGAAAGGTTGTATAGAAAGTGTTTTTTATAAGGTTTTGTCATAGAAACTTCAGAAAGGGTTCATTCGATTGGAAATTTAAATGGCTAGTTCCCTTTTCAATAGTTGAAAGTGATGGGAAGGCAACTAACACTCCTTCTACGCCCACCAATTCCCCAAACACATCCAATCAAAATTTTGATATAGCCGTTTTGTTCAACGTAGTTGAAAGTTCCGGAAATTATATGTTTGAGCAGGATACTCCCCCTAGTCTTCAGGGCAAGGGTTATAAGTTATGCCCTCGGGACATATATGGTTCTTATGGAAGGAATGCTTGTATGAACTTCAGAGAGGGCTCATTTGATTGGAAAGTGAAAGTTCTAATTCACTTTTTAAGCATCAAGAGATATTGGAGGGTAACCAGCTTCCCCCCCCCCAACACTTTTCTCCCAAATGCATCCGATTAAAATTTTGAAACAGCTGTTTTGTTAAAAATAGTTTGAAGATCATATAACAAAAAGTCCGGTGTCAACAAAACCCCCCAGGGCCCAAGGACAGACGTTGTAAGTTTTGCCCTGGGGGAATATATGGGTCTTATGGAAGGGATACTTGTATTAACTTCAAAGAGGACTCTTTTGATTGGAAATTGAAAGTTCTAGTTCACTGTTTAAGAGTCAAAAGAGATTGGAGGGCAACCAGTCCCCCCCCCCAGGCCGCTTTTACTCCAAATACATCGAATAATAAAATGTAGATAGCTATTAAGTTAAAAATTGCTAAAAAGTCATAACAAAAACTCAAGTGTCATCACAACCCCCCTGGGCCCAGGGGCAGGCATTGTAAGTTATGCCCTGGGGCATATATGGTTCTTACACAAGGGATGCTTGTATAAACTTCAGAGAGGGCTCATTTGATTAGAAATTGAGTGTTTGAGCTCACTTTTTAATAGTCAAAAGAGATCCTATGGCAGCTAGCCCCCCCCCCCCCCCCCCACACGACTTCTTTTTTCAAACCCATCTAATGAAAATTTTGAGATAGACATTTTGTTAATAATAGTTCAAAGGTTGGATAAGAAAAAATTTGGTGTCAACACAACCCCCCAGGGGAAGGCATTCTAAGTTATGCCCTAAGGGCATGTATGATTCTTATGAAAGGGACACCTGCATAAACTTCATAGAGGGCTCATTTGATTAGAAATTGAAAGGTCTAGTTCACTTTTTAAGAGTCAAGAAAGTTAAGGGCAACTAGCCCCCCCCCCCACGCCTATCCATCTGCTACAAATTTTGAGATAGCTAGTTTCTTGGAAATTGTTCAAAAATTATATAACAAAAACTCCCTCCAGTGGCGGGGGGGTAGGCGTTGTAAGTGTTGTCTGGGGGGCGTATATGGTTCTTATGAAAGGGATGCTTGTATAAACTTCAGAGAGGGCTCATTTGATTGGAAATTGAAAGTTCTAGTTCAATTTTTAAGAGTCAATTGATTTTTGACGGCAACTAGCCCCCCCCCTCCCCACACATACACCCTTTTTCCCCAAGCACATCCGATGAAATTTTTATAATAGCCATTTCATTAAAAATAGTTCAAAGGTCAGATAAAAAAAATTCCTGTATTGACAGAACCCCCCAGGGCCCTGAGGCAGCCATTATAAGTAATGCTCTAGGTGCATATATAGTTCTTACAGAAGGAATGCTTGTTTAAACTTTGGAGAGGGCTCATTTGATTGGAAATCGAAAGTTCTAGTGCCCTTTTTAAGAGTAAAAAGTGATCGGAGGGCAACTAACCCCCCAAGCCCTTTTTCCCCAAATACATCTGATAAAAAATTTGAGGTAGCCATTTTGTTAAAAATAGTTCAAAGATCATATAACAAAAACTCCTTACATATGGCCATTTTGTTAAAAATAGTTCAAAGGTCAGATAAGAAAAACTTCTGTGTCAAGGCACACCCCCCAGGGCGGGCATTGTAAGTATTGCCCTGGGGCATATATGGTTCTTATGGAAGGTATGCTTGTATAAACTTTGGAGAGGGCTCATATGATTGGAAACTGAAAGTTATCATTCACTTTTTAAGAGTCACAAAGATCAGAGGGCAACTAGTGCCCCTCTACATGTTCTATTTTCCTAAAACCCATCCAATAACAACTTTGAGAGAGCCATTTTTTCAAAATAGTTCAAAGGTCATATAACAAAAACTCTGGTTTCAACGCAACCCACCCAGGGCCTGAAAGGCAGGCATTGTAAGCTATGTCCTGGGGCTGTATGTGGTTCTTATGAAAGGGATGCTTGCATAAACTTCAGAGAGGGTTCATTAGAATGGAAATTAAAAGTTCTAGTTTATTTTCTCAGAATGAAAAAAGATTGGAGGGCAACTAGCCCCTCCCGCTATCCACAACTTTGGGCTTATTGGATAGATAAACCCATCCAATGAAAATTTGAGGTGACCATTTTCCTAAAAATAGTTAAAACATCAGATATTAAAACTCCAGTTCAACATAACCCCCCAGGGCCCAGGGATAAGCATTGTAGGTTATACTCTGAGGATATATATGGTTCTTATAGAAGGATGCTCATATAAACTTCAGAGAGGCCTCATTTGATTGAAAATAGAAAGTTCTAGTTCACTTTTAAAGAGTCAAAAGAGACCGAAGGTTAATTTGCCCCCCCCCCCATGCCCTTTTTCCCCAAACCCATCTGATACAAAAATTTGATAGCCATTTTGTCAAAAATATTTCAAACATCAGATAATAAAAACTCCAAGGTTGACACAAACCTATTTGTTCACTTTGATACCAGTTTTGATAGTTTGATGAACATTTGATTTTTTTTAAGTTTGATTTTGAAATAAGGAGTTTTTAAAAACTTGAAACTTTTTTCAATAAAAAACGAACAAAAATTAATTTAAAAAAAAAACTTTCCAAAAGATATGTTTTTCAAAGAAAGGTAAAGGCCATTTTAAACTTAAGCTCAGCAGATACAAATACCTCTATATCCATCAAATACTGAAACTATATACATCTTGAACAGTATTGGAAAGTATAAACAAGATCAATTTATATAGTTGACGTATAATGATATTAATTGTTGAAAGATCCATCCATTCAAGAATTTATTTCACTGTAATTTTATTCTTATTTTCAATGCTGTAAAAACTGGAAAAGAAACTATTTGTAATATAATTCGTTTTTAGTTAAGTGCCAATGACACAGGAGGCTTTTGGTTTTTATTTACAGTTAAGGAAGGAGGCAGTATCCAAACACTTGTTTATAGTGAAACTATATTTGTCTCAAACAACTTTAAAAAGAGCTGATAAATTAAACTGAATATTTGATGTATAATGATATTAATAGCTGAAAGCTCATCAGTTCAAAATGTTACTATAATTTTAATGTTTATTTTCAATATTAAGTACAAAAGTAAATATTTGTCTTAAAATTGGTTTTCAGTAAAGCAGCAATGACACAGTAGGTTTTAGACTTTTAAAGTGAGAGAAGGAGGTGATACCCAAACTCTTGTTTGTAGTAATTTTTGTTTGTCTCAAGCTTGACTTGCATATTCAATTTAAGTTTCACTCGTTTTAAGATAAATTTATTAATTTATACTAATATCTATTGAATGTTTGTTTGCATTGATTGTTTATTTAATTTCTGTTTGTTTTAAGTTTAATACAAAAATATTTTTTTTGTTTTAAGCTTGATCTTCATATTCAATGCTTTAAGATCTATTTATTCATTTACATTATTACTTGTTGTATGTTTTTTGGTATGATTGTTTATCTTATTTCTATTCGTTTTGGGTTTCATTTATTCTTTAATTGTAATTTCTGGTTGTTTTGAGTTTGAATTTTAACAGGTATTTGTATCTGTTGAGCTTAAGTTTAAAATGGCCATTACTTTTCTTTGAAAAACTTATTTTTTGGAAAGTTTTTTTTAAATTAATCAATTTTGATAGATATCTCTATCAAAATTGGTGTTCTATTTTAACTTACCCAATAGCATAATGACAATGTGAAAAAGCCATAAAAATTAGATAGTATATAACTTAAAACTAACTTGGAAATAAGAGGAAAAACCAAGAAAATCATAATTAATACAAAAAATACTTGTATATTAATTTCAATGAAGTTCTGTATATAGCCTATCCCATGGCTGTAGTCTGACTGCTAAACTGCATCATGGATAGCAATTCACAAAATGAATGGAGACAATATTTTTTTTCATGAAGATGTAAAGAAAGATGGTAAATTTGGATATATCCCTGTTACTGAGCTTTGACTTGCATGAACATACCACTTGATGCCTTTTTTATGCTCTTTGCAAATATAACAATTGTGTTACTTTGTAATTAAATTTTAACCCCTTTGTAAATTCTTAAAGATGAGACATTTCTCTCTTATTTTTGGCTATAGAAAGAGGGTTAAAATTTATTATTTCATTGGAATTCTATTTTTGTTTAGTTCTATAATCCAGAGGCATTGATTCATCATGATCTATTTCAATAAACAATTTACAAATCTTTCAAAAATTGCAGATGTAGTGTAGTCAAGTAAGGTTATAGTTGCCACCCTGCTGGTATAATGTAAGTTTTGGTTAGTGTGATAATCTACCCTTTGTAGAGGGGCATAATTATGGTCCTAAGGTGAGCAAACTTTGGTAGCATCTCCTTACAATTTGGTACTACTAATTACCTTGAGAGTTCTGACTGGGAATTACAGAGGTTGGCTACAATACAATAAGATACTTGAATACTTATAATATTCCAAGGCATTTCTAAAATAAAATGGACAGAGGTTCCCCTAGCAAATAGTTTTGTGCCCCTTGGTCCCAAAAATCTTAGTCTACATATTAAATTTCAACCACATCAATCCAGCCAATTATGTAGTTTTCCTGGAAATTGGATATTTAGCAATTTCCTTTCAAGCCTTAGAAAAGGATGTTTTCTCTTATCTTAGTAAAACAGTGGTATTTCAAAACTCAGCAATTTGTATTTTTTTTGCATTATAAATATTTTACTTCATATTAAGTTATTTCTGCTTAATTAGATGGTCACCACAGGAGACTTTGCTGCCCTGCTGCAATACTACAATTTTTGTGCAAAAAAAATAATTGAAGCTTTTTTACCATCCCTAGGCATAATGCATGAGGTGCTTGCTGTCTACAGCCCCCCTAGATCCAGCCCTGTATACACCTAATTTGCAGCTCAACAGGTTAAAGGAAATAACTCCAAATTTACCAAAAAGATGTTTTTCAAAATTAAGGGTCAAGGGGCATTCTTTCTTTTTCTTAATGGAAATACAAAAAGCATAGGTAAATTTCTAAGTGGCATTATAATTTAGCTAGGATGAAAGTGAAAACATCATTTGATGCCTTTTTTTATGCTCTTTCATACTACAATAATTGCTTTGGTAAAATTCTACTTTAGATACTTTTGGCTATCTAGGAAAGGGGTTAGTTAGGAAAAGGAAACTTCCAGGGAAGTGTCTACAGGCTAAAGTATGTCCCAGGAAGGTATTTTGAAGTACCTACCTCCACTCTTTCTCTCTCTAGAGGGTCCTGAAATTTGCCTACACGACAGGTACCTACTGAAATTTTGAACAAACAAGCAGCTGGGGTAAAATTCTACTTTAGCTACTTTTGGCTATCTTGGATAGGGGTTAGGTTAGGAAAATGAAACTTTCAGGGATGGTTCTACAGGCTAAAATGTCATGAGAAGGTATTTTGAAGTACCCACCTTTACTGCTTCTCCCTCTAGAGGGTCCTGACCTTAGATGACCTTTAGAAATCTGTGTGTTATAAAAGTGAAACCTTGCAAAATAGATTGTCTGCTTAAAGAAGGTACAACAAAATTGTATTTAGCTTTACAACTTTGCTCAATCCCAATTTATATGGTTGTAAAGATATGTAGGCTAAATACATTTCCTAAACTTTGAAAAAAAACATTGATATGGCTTAAAATTCTTTTCAAATAACAGGAATGGCATTTTCAGAACTAAAGCCAGAGAAAAAGAAACTGATAACTGAAAATCAAGGTAAAATATTGTTTTGTCAAAATTTCAATAGGTATACACCTGTGATGTAGGCAAATTTCAGGACCCTCTAGAGATAAGGAGTGAAGGTAGGTACTTCAAAATACCTTCCCAGGACATACTTTGGTAAATGTTTACCAAATCATATTATTGACTTAAAAATAAAGTTAATATGCCACTCAATGCCTTTTTTATGCTCTTTCCAGGTGGTCAAATTTATTTCCAACAAAAATGATTATTATGTTTGGAAAGAGCATAAAAAATGCATTGAGTGGTATATTCACTTTATTCATAGGTCAATAATATGATTTGGCTTTACCTAAATTTCTACCAAATCATATTATTGACTTATGAATAAAGCAAACATAATACATGGTGCCTTCTTTCATGCTCTTTCAAAATAAAATAATTATTTTTGTCAGAAATGAATTTTACCCCCACCCCCATTTCTGCCAATTCATGGTTTATATTTACACTAGAGGGGGGTGGAGGTAAATATTATTTGTTATGTAAATAAGAAATAAGTTTAAACTTTCCCCCACTCCCCTAATGTGCAAATATATACCCTGAATTGGTATAAATAGGGGTGGGGATAAAACTCATTCTTGACAAAAATGATTATTATGTTTGGAGAGAGCATAAAAAAAGGCAGCAAGTGGTATGTTTACTTTATTTGTAAGTCATTAATACAATTTGGTAAAAATTTACCCATACTTTAGCCTGTAGACCCATACCTGGAAGTTTCATTTTCCTAACCTAACCCCTTTCCAAGATAGCAAAAAGTAGCTAAAGTAGAATTTTACCCATACTTTAGCCTATAGACTCATTCCTGAAAATTTCATTTTCCTAACCTGACCTCTTTCCAAGATAGCCAAAAGTAGCTAAAGTAGAATTTTACCACATCAAGAAAATGCAGTAAAACATGATAATCTGATTCATAACTTGCTTAATTCTTGCTGCATAAATTCAAGCTCACTGCATAATATAAGCTAAAGGGAAAACTTCTTTATAATAGATTTTCTTCAGAGGGCAGGTCAGATTTTACTTCAGCCTTTGTGACAGCAGTCTTTAGTACTATTCAGGCTTAATCCAATGCTTGGGAGGAGTATTACAAAGAGAATCTAGTCTAAAAAATATATTTTTACTTTTTATTTCATGTATGCTTTCTCACCTAAAACTAACCTAAGCCACATTTACTACCTTATTTGGCCTGACCTATTATCTTAGCTTCACTTTATTTTCAAATTAGGCAATTCACAACTGGCAAATTTGATAGCCTACTAGGCTAGCCTATGGTAATCATAGTGACTAACTTCTGGTTTTCAAAGAAAACCAATGCTCCTTTTGATTGTTTTAATCTGGTTTTCTGGTTGTTTTAAACTTTGCACATGCAAGTTACAATTGTAGAATTGCAGTTGTTGGCACTCATGCAACTTCTGACCAACTTAAAATTTTAAATTACATGCCATATATAAACCATGATTGCACATTAGTACTTGGTCACCGTGTACCAACGAGAGCCGAAAAAAATGTGATTTTGGCCCTCGCCGTGCGACAATGCTAAAGTTCTGGTATCCATGCCAAATGCAAAATATAGGAACAATTAAGAACTATATAATAGGGCCGTTTTTTTCACTCATCAATGTGCTAAGATCTTACATCTTTTGCCAGATAACGAAGATCTTACATCTTTGGTCGTTTTTGTGCAAACGTCTTTCATCATTCTGCTGTGATCAGCGGTCTAAGAGCAATGATGAGTAGATCATCAAAGTTCTCTCATCATTGTTCTATATTGCAGAACAGTGGCGGTCTTGACACTTTTTGCTAACATCAGTGAGCTGTAAGATCTTAGAACAAAGATGAGTTAAAAAACGATAATCTATGCAAAAAGATGTAAGATCTTAGTGCTAAAAAACGGGCATAATATGGGCTGTCCCGGTCTAGGAGCGATTTTTTGTGGCGCTCACTCTGTCACTGAATGACTGGCTACAATAAAAGAATAGTATCAATCTTCAGGCCCGCTTACTAACAGCAATTAAGCAATGTCACTGATCAAATTATAGTAAAGAAAGAACTCAAGCCCATAGTAATTATTAATAATAAGTTTTTTCTCTTAGTATTGAAACTAATAAAAAGCCGTAGGCTTTTTCCTGTTTGTAATTAGGGATTTTCCAGGTATGTAGTGGTAGCTTGCAATTTAGCAAGAGGCGATCACGTCCCATCCGGGTTGTAGTGGAAGCCAGCAACCTAGCCAGAAACGATCACGTCCAATACTAAGAAATATAATAACCCATAAATCCTAAAACTAGTCAGATCAAAACCAGAAGTATACTGTTAGAACCGCTTTGTTCGAAACCCCTATATAGGAAACTTACCGTTTCTTGGATTGAACAACAAGGGAAACATATTGGCTTGAAAATCACGAAAAGTAGCTGCAACCAGTATATTCTGCATATACTATATATATATTTTTTTTTCCTCAGATAGCTTGGCACTGGAGCATTATAGAGAGTTTTATAATGGCTCATTTTAAGGAATATTGATGGGGTTTAAAAACCATTTGTAATTAAAATTTTTCTTTTAATAATTTTGCTACGAAATACTGCATTTTTCTGTAATACTGTAGTGGCTTTTTTTACTACATCAGGAATTTGTCACATCTACATACTTTTTTATTTAACAAAAAAAAAAGCAATATTTTTACAAAGAACTATTTACGAAAAACATATTTTTCTATAAATCTGTTGGAGTAAATGTTACTAGCATCTTTCTGCATACGAAAATCAAAATAGGATTTTCACCATTATAAAAAGCATGTAGACATAGCTATGTAAAATGCAGCAGTTTTTGGGTTTTAACAAAAAATATTATTTGTCAACTGAAACTAGAATAATTCCTGAACATTTTAAATAAATTTAAGGGTCGAAATAGTTCATAATCATAGGCAGCACGCTAGCGCTGCCTAAGTAAAGAACGATGTGGGCACAGTGTTTTTTTTCTTCTTCTTCAGTCGGGCACTTTGTATCGAAGGAGTTGTCAAAGAAACTTTGAAAAGGACTCATTCGATTGGAAATTGGAGTGGCTAGTGCCCCTTTTAAAAGTGGAAAGTGATTGGAGGGCAACTAGCCCCCCCCCTACGCCCATAATTCCCCCCAACACATCCAATCAAAATTTTGGGATAGCCATTTTGTTCAGCGTAGTTGATTTCCAGATAGAAAATATGTTTTTGAGGAGGACACTCCACCAAAACCCCCGGGACAACGGTTTTAAGTTATGCCCTGAGGGAATATAAGAACGATGTTGGCACAATGTAATATGTATTACTTTTTCCTTTAGAGCAGGGCACTTTATAAGGAAGGGGTAGTCGTAGAAACTTCAAAAGGGGCTCATTCAATTGGAAATTTAGAGTTCTAGTGCCCTTTTTAATAGTCAAAAGTTATTGGAGGGCAAGTAGCCCCCCCCCCCAACGTCCATCATTCCCCCAAACACATCTAATCAAAATTTTGAGATAGCCATTTTGTTCAGTGTAGTTGATTTCTAGATAGAAAATATGTTTTTGAGGAGGATACTCCCCCACAACCCTCAGGGCATGGATTTTAAGTTATGCCCTGGGTGCATATAAGGTTTTTATAGAAGGCGTTGTTGTAGAAACTTCAAAAAAAAGGTTCATTCGATTGGAAATTAAAAGGGCTAGTGCCCTTTTTAATGGCTGAAAATGATTGGAGGGCAACTAGCCCCCCCCCACACCCATCATTTCCCCAAACACATCCAATCAAAATTTTGAGATAGACATTTTGTCAGCGTAGTTCATTTCCTGATAGAAAATATGTTTTTGAGAAGGACACTCCCCCACAACCCTCGGGGCAAGGGTTTTAACATATACCCTCAGGGCATATAAGAACGATGTTGGCACAATGTACTATTTATTATTTATTTCCTTTAGAGCTGGGCAGTTCATATGGAAGGGGTCGTCGTAGAAACTTCAAAAGGGGCTCATTCAATAGGAAATTGAGATTTCTAATGCTATTTTTAATAATCGAAAGTGTTTGGAGGGCAAATAGACCCCCCCCCCCCGAGCGAACATCAGTCCCCCAAACACATCCAATCAAAATTTTGAGATAGCCATTTTGTTCAGCGTAGTTGATTTCCAGATAGAAAATATGTTTTGAGAAGGGCACTCCCCTAAAACCCTCAGGGCAAGGGTTTTAAGTTATGCCCTGGGGGTATATAAGGTTTTTATAGAAGGCGTTGTCGTAAAAACTTCAAAGCAGACTCATTCGATTGGAAATTCGAAGGGCTAGTACCCTTTTTAATAGTCGAAAGTGATTGGAGGGCAACTAACCGGCCCCCACGCCCATCATTCCCCAAAACACATCCAATCAAAATTTTGAGATAACCATTTTGTTCAGCGTAGTTTATTTCCGGATAGAAAATAGTTTTTGAGGAGGACACTCCTCCACAACCCTCAGGGCAAGGGTTTTAAGTTATGCCCTGGGGGTATATATGGTTTTTATAGGAGGTGTTGTCGTAAAAACTTCAAAAACAGCTCATTGGATTGGAAATTCAAAGGGCTAGTGCCCTTTTCAATAGTCGAAAGTGATTGGAGGGCAACTAGCCCCCCCCCATCATTTCCCCAAACACATCCAATCAAAATTTTGATATAGCCATTTTGTTCAGCATAGTTGATTTCCAGATAAAAATATGTTTTTGAGGAGGACACCCCCCACAGCCCTCAGGGCAAGGGTATTAAGTTATGCCCTGGGGGCATATAAAGTTTTTAAAGAAGGTATTGTCGTAGAAACTTCAAAAAAAGCTCATTCGATTGGAAATTCAAATGGTTAGAGCCATTTTTAATAGTCGAAAGTGACTGGAGGGTAACTAGCGCCCCTCCCACGCCCATCATTCCCCCAAACACATCCAGTGAAAATTTTGAGATAGCCATTTTGTTCATCGTAGTTGATTTCCAGATAGAGAATATATTTTTGAGGAGGACACTCCCCCACAACCCTCAGGGCAAGGATTATAAGTTATGCCCTGGGGGCATATAAGCTTTTTATTGAAATCTTTGTCGTAAAAACTCGAAAAAGGGTTCATTCGATTTGAAATTCAAAGGGATATACCCTTTTTAATAGTCGAAAGTGATTTGAGAGCAACTAACCCCCCTCTCACGCCCACCTTTTCCCCAAACACATTCAATTAAAATTTTGAGATTGACATTTTATTCAACGTAGTTGAAAATTTTGGAAATTAGGTTTGTAAGGATGACAACACCTCCCCCCACAGCCCTCAGGGCAAGGGTTGTAAGTTATGCCCTGGGGCATATAAAGTTTTTATTGAAAGTGTTGTCGTAGAAACTTCAAAAGGGCTCATTCAATAGGAAATTGCATGGTGATGCAGAGACACCATCGCGGGAGGATCCTCTATAGGAGGACAACTGTGGCAGGGCGTAAGATCCAGATCTATGGACAACGGCCTCTGCAAAGGGCTCCCTCGACCTTTTCGGGGTACGTGCAAGACTGGGGACCTTACGGTCAACTCTATTCCCACTTGAGGAGTGGCGCCCCTCGAGGAAATTATAGCCTAGTAAACGACACAGCATTCGCACGGGATTCTGACTAATGGACAATTCTTCTGGGATTGGTATGTTTTGATGGGCGTCTTTGGGCTGAAATACCTCTTCCTAGCTAATTTATCTATTAAGGGCTGCCTCCTCATAGTAGCATAATATTTGTAGGCATGAATTTATAATGAGTCGGAGGTAATAGGCCTGAGATTGTCTGGGCAGGATTTTGACTCTTGTTGATGGAAGAGCATCACCAAATGCTGAAAACCATGTTTTGACAAAGATGAGTCTAGGATTGCACACAGCATCCATTGATGGAGGTTCCAGGGATGACTTGCTGACCGGTTGTCAGCTAGCTTAAGCACTTAAATGTAGAAATGAGAAGATGTGTGATCCCTGTCCTGCACTGGTATCCGGGATCATTGCTTTTCCTGAGGCGAAACAATTTCAATGATTTGAAGAACATGAAAATTGGAACTCGGAATGTTGCGACATTAAAAAATGACAATCGTATCGACATTTTGACTGACGAATTCAGACGATTCGAACGCGACTTATTAGGAGTTTCAGAAACTCATATCCCAGGGGTAGGAAGCATGAAATTAGGTGATATAGAATTTGTTTAGTCAGGCAGGAAGTATGGGGTACATAGACAGGGAGTAGGGCTCATAATGAATAAGGAAGCTGGTAAGTCTTGTTTAGGCTGGGAAGGTATTATTAATAGAATACTAATTGCTCCTTTTATGACTAGAAAGTTCAGGGTATCAGTTATAGTAGTATACACTCCTGTAGAGCCAACTGACAGAGACACTGGGGACTCAGATGAATTTTACTTAGTTACAGGACCAAATAGACAGGGCCCCAGGTAGAAATATGATGTTATTACTCGGAGATTTTAACACCCAGGTTGGTAGAAATAGGGATAGATGGTATCCCAGCTTAGGTAAATTTGGTGTAGGAAAAGAAAACAGTAATGGATACAGACTTCTGCAATTTTGTAGGTATAACAATCTAGTTATAACCAATACGGTGTTTGGTCATAAAATTGCTCATAAGTTAACATGGTATTAACATGATGGTAAGACAGCAAACCTTATTGATTATGTTATAGTAAACCGAAGACTGGCAGGATCAATACAAGATACTAGGGTATATAGGAGTGCTGTTATTGATGTTAAAAGTAAAGATCACCATCTAGTAGTGTCAAGGGTCAATTTAAAGCTGAAATATCGGAAGGGTAACTACCTCCCGGGAAGTTATGATGTTGGTAGACTCCAGGATGAGAATTTGAGAGAAACTTTCCAGGAACAGTTGGATACTAAACTTGAGAGTTTAAAATTTGATAATGTGGAAGATGGTTGGAATAATTTTAGAAAAATAATTTGTGAAGTTGCTGATGGTGTGTTAGGGAAGAAAGCTAGAACTGCAGCTAAGAATATTAGTGAAAAAGCTTTAAGTTTAATTGAAAGGAGAAAGGACTTGTACAAGAATTATCTGAGTGATAGATCGCGTGAAAACAAAAGGAATGTAAAGAAAGTGGAGAAAGCATTGAAATATGAATTAAGGAGGTGTGAAGTAGAGGCCATGGATAAAATTGCCGAGGATCTAGTAGATACAGCTAGACAGCATAATAGTAAAATATGGTACTGGCATGTTAACAAATTGATAGGGAGTAGTCAATGTAGACTTGGCCCAGTTAAAGATAGGAATGGGGTGGCAATTAGCGATAAGGAAAAAGCTAAAGCGAGATGGGCCGAACATTTTGAGAACTTGCTTAACCGAGATAGAGTTGCAGGAAAAAATATAGAGGAAAATGAAAAAGTTTGTGATACCTTGGATGTGAAGGAAGATTTGTTTTGTGAGGAGGAATTAGCAACAGTACTAAAAGTATTAAAGAATAATAAGGCTCCAGGTGCTGATAGGGTGGTAAATGAGTTTCTTACATATGGTGGCTCTGAGGTTAGAAATAAGTTATTGAAGATTATGGATATGATTTTTGGAAAAAGGGGAAGTACCTAGTGATTTTGGGAAAACCTTAATTAAACCACTTAATGAGAAAGGTGATAAAAGTGAGTGTGGTAATTATCGAGGCATTAGTCTGGTCTCTGTAGGTAGCAAATTGCTAAGTAATATGATACTTTTTAGACTGAGAGATGCCGTAGACAAAGTTCTAAGAGAAGAGAAGTGCGGTTTTAGAAAAGGTAGATGATGTGTTGACCAAATTTTCACTCTTGGGTTAATAATTGAGAAGTACCTAAGTTTTCAAACGCCTTTGGTCCTCAGTTTTATAGATTATGAGCGAGCGTTCGATTCTGTTGATAGAGGAGCTTTAGCAGAGGTTTTATCCTTTTATGGTATACCAGACAAATACATTAAAGTAACTAGTGCTATGTACGAGAATAACACTCTGCGGTTAAGGTAGGAAATGAGGTTAGCAGCTGGTTCTGTATTAAATTAGGAGTTAAGCAGGGTTGTGTTCTATCCCCCTTTATATTGATCATTTTGATGACTTTGTCTTAAAGAGCACAAGAAAGGCAATGGGAGACCACGGAATCAAATGGGGAGAAAAACTCTCCTGGACTTAGATTATGCTGATGATTTAAGCATCCTAGATGAAAGTGAGAGTAAAATGAATGAAGTTTTAGATGTTTTGCGAGTTCAGGGTGCTAGTATTGGTTTGAAATGGATGTTAGGAAGACTAAGTCACTAAGGCTAG
This sequence comes from Artemia sp. Qi Xiang Cuo, assembly GCF_049724085.1. Classification (NCBI taxonomy): domain Eukaryota; kingdom Metazoa; phylum Arthropoda; class Branchiopoda; order Anostraca; family Artemiidae; genus Artemia; species Artemia sp. Qi Xiang Cuo. The sequence goes on from NC_142794.1 coordinate 89,895,167, forward strand.
GAATAAGTGAAGATGAAAAGGTGACGTTGGGTAATGAAAAGATTGATCAGGTGGGCAGCTTCACTTACCTTGGTAGTATTAGTAGTAAAGATGGTGGGAGCAGTGAAGATGTTAAAAATAGAATAGCCAAGGCTCAGGGTGTTTTTTCACAGTTAAAAAAAGTCTGGAAGAATAGGAAGATAAGTCTGCAAACCAAGATTAGAATATTAGAAGCTACAGTGATGACAGTGGTCAAATATGGCTCTGAAGCATGTACGCTCCGAAAAGCGGATGAAGATTTGCTAGATGTTTTCCAGAGAAATTGCTTAAGGATTGTTCTGGGTACCCGGCTGACTGACCGTATTTTAAACAATAGGCTATACGAAAAATGTGGTTCAATACAGCTTTCTAGGTCTATAGTGAAAGAAAGGTTGAGGTGATTAGGGCATGTTGTGCGGATGAAGGATGACAGATTGCCGAAGATTGTTCTTATCAGCCAATCATCTAGGGCTAAACAGAAAGCAGGTCGTCCCCGCCTGGGGTGGGAGGACTTCATAAAGAAAGATTTAAAGGAAATGGGAACTTCCTGGGCGGGTTTAAAAAGGGAGGCTTTGAATCGATTGGGGTGGAGGAGGAGCGTGCGTAGCTGTGTTGGCCTCAGGCGGCTTGGTGCTGCGATGAGTTGTTAGTAGTAGTAGTAGTAGTAGGGCCTTTTTGAATAGTTGAAAGTGATTGGATACCGACTAAGGCCCCTCTCACGCCCACCATTTTCTAAAACACATCCAATCAAAATTTTGAGATATCCATTTTGTTCAGCGTAGTTGAACGTTCTGGATATTAGGTCTTTTAGGATGATAACCCCCTCAGAGCCCTCAGTGCAAGGGTTGTAAGTTATGCCCTGGGGGCATATAAGGTTTATATAGAAATTTGCACTTTACTGAAAAAATATAAATGTTTTTATAACTTTAATAAATCAAGTATAATCAATATTTTGATTACTAAATATCAGTATATGTATATTAAACTGACAATGCACATTCATTTGTATTTTTTCAGTAAAATGGAAATTTTGTTCTGGCCTTGGGAAGGCATTGGGGTTTTGCGCCCAACTTATGTTAATATCTCCTCGTTTTGAGTTTGACTTGGTTATTTATTGTAATTTCTGTTCGTTTTGGGTTCCACTTATTTATCGATGCTGATTTGTGTTAGTTTCATGCTTGCTAGATTATTTTATTTTATTTTTGTTCATTTTTTGTTTAATAGAGTTCTTTACTTTTCTTTGAAAAACTTATTTTGTGGAATTTTTTTTTTAAATTAATAAAAAATAAAGGATCGATAGCGTTTATGATAAATGGGGCCTAAGCTACTTTCAGTGGATATAGATGAAACCGAGTAAAGAACAAACCACGGTTACTGTACACAGGAACAAATAGTACACCTGTAGATGTGCCGTTACAACACCAGAACAAATGTAAACACATTTCCAGAAGACAGTGGTCAAAATGATTTTTTTTTCAAGAATACGAGGGGGGAAGAAATACAAGAACAAAGTATTTTTTATGTTTAAGTTTCTTGAATGTTCGTGTCTTCTGGACCAATTTTTGAGCCCCCCCTCCCCCTTAATCTTTTCATTTTTAAAGGAATGATGTGAAAACATCTTGCTGAGTCAAACGTGCGAAACAATAAACAGCCTTACATTAGCCATAATTTTACAAGCAATATCCACTTCACTTAAAGACCCCAAATTTTTAATCCAGGATATCTGTCTAGTTGACAGTCATATATTAATGTTTCCAGTTTTTTCCAGTTATTATATATATCTGCAAGTCCTTGAATATTCCGGTCCACTCCCAAACAGATCAGGACAGCTGTATTACAAGCTAACCGTGTTTTTTCATAAATGTCCTTCGCTCTTTGAATATATTCTTTTAAATATAAAAAAAACTTCAGAACCCGAATCAAAAATTTATTTATATGCATTTCATTACGTTTTTACGAGTTGGACAAACATTCCTGGGGGGGGATCAAACCCCAAAACCCATTTGGAAACGGACTTGCTTTACCGACTACACTGCCTTTGCGTTTAAAACGAATGAATAACAAAATAAAAAATGACATCACCTACTGTTAGAATGCTTTACTATATAAAAGTTTCATGGTGTAACGGTTAACACTTAAGTCTTTTAATCCTGTGACCTGATCTCAAATCTCGATGGAGCCTTTTTATAACTTGTAGCTTACGTATAGTACCATTAATATGAATTAATATTTTAGTTACTATGAGCTAGTATTCGGTCCTGTATATGTTATCAATTTTAGAACGTTCTTGTTTTTCTCGTACTTCTCTTTGCTTTTGCCAACAAGCTGTTTAGCTCGACTTAGATATCTTTTCTTATCGTTAAGTTTCCTTTTTCTTAATTGTGAAACCATTACAATAAATAATTTTTTAATGGAGTTGAGTTTTATTAAACACTTGTATTTAAATCTCGTATCAAGTATCAGAAACCTAAAAAAAATAAAGTTAATTTTAAAATTTTCAGGTATTTTTTTAGTTTAAATTAAAAGATTAAAATATATGCTCAGATACCATAAACATTTATGCAGTTTATAACCTTAGCGATTGTGAACTGAAAACTAAAATAAAATAATTTTGTTTTTAATTTTTGCGTAACGTCACTCATTATGTCATATATGGTTATTAGTACTTGTACTTACTTGTACTTGTACTTGTGGCGGGAATCAGGCGTTTCCACTTGCCCGGCATCGATGATCTTGGAGACCTTCTTGGATCATGTTGAGCGATCTTCTGCCAGCTGCTCTGCAAAAGTAAGCCACTGAGTTGACCATCTGTGCCCGAACTTTCTGAATCCCCCGATAGGTTCAAGGTCTGATTTGGCCAGGTTCCACCAGTTTTTCCTCTGTCCTCCTTGGCGTCTCTTCCAGGAGCTAATAGGCTCGACTAGAAGTATTTGGTGAGGCAAGTATTCTGGCGGCTTCCGTAAAACATGGCCCAACCATTTCAAACGGCGTTCTTTAATAGTGAGCGCAACATCTCTCTGAATATTGCACATTCGACGTAGATCCGTGCTGGAGATACGGTCACGCAGCTGTATTCTGAGAATTCTTCGCAGACAGGTATGCTCAAACACCTTCAGCGTATTCTCATGCTGTAGTTTTACCGACCATGTTTCGCATCCGTAAAGGAGAACGGTGCGGACTAGTGCCATGTAGATTCGCACTTTCATTCGGAGACTGACTTCGTGGCGATTCCATAAGGGTTTCCGAAGGGAGGCAAAGACTGTTTGCGCTTTCTGTATTCTCTGTTGGATATCAGCGTCGGAGGATCCGTCAATACATATTTGGGAGCCTAAGTATGTAAAACAGTTGACTTTTTCCAGTTGAACTTGATTGACAGTTAGTGTGAATGGTCCTGTGTCGTGGTTAATAGCCATGAATTTCGTTTTCTCTGTGCTGACTTTCAAGCCGATCAGGTCTGCCCAGGCCACCACGTTGTCAAGCATGTTTTGAGCTTCTACGGGTTCTGACAGGAGGCCAACATCATCCGCATAATCGAGGTCAGTCAGTGAGAGATTCTGTCCGATCTGAACTCCTGGATAGGACGACAGTGCATTTTCAAGCACCCAATCGACGCAATAATTGAACAGAGTCGGAAAGAGGATACACCCTTGTTTTACTCCGAACTCAACCAGGAATTCTTCAGTTTCTTCACCATAGACTCGAACTCGGCTCACTGACGCGTCATAGTATGCCTTCATCAGTTCAACAAACTTCAGCGGCATTCCGTCATTCTCTAGGATCTTCCAAAGTTTCTGGCGAGTGACAGAGTCGATGGCGGCAATGAAGTCCAGGAACATCAAGATCAGGGGTAGATTGTACCTTTCAAACTGCTGGATAATGAGGCGAAAAACGAAGATATTATCAGTACAGCCTCTACCTGGCCGAAAGCCGGCTTGATTTTCTCGGGTTCTTTCCTCCCTTGCCCCTTTGAAGCGGTTCAAGAGTATAATCCCGAATATTTTGACCGCAATGTCTATAAGACTTATTCCACGGTAATTTTTGCATTCGGTTTTATCTCCTTTCTTATAGAAGGGGAGAATGACTGATGTCTTCCAATCCTTTGGGAAAGAATTGGTCCTCCACACTTCTTCGAGAATGCCATGGAGCTGTTCAGCAGTGACCTCAGGGCATTATTTGTACACTTCCGGGGGGAGGCCGTCTTCACCTGGGGCTTTGTGGTTCTTCAGGGTCTTGATCGCTTTTAGTATTTCGGCTCTGGTCGGTGTATCCAGCTCGACGTCGTAGGGTTCTTTAGAAACGGCAGGTGGGAAAGCATCAGGGGCGGATGATGGGGATGGGTTTAGGAGGATCTGAAAGTGATCCTTCCATCTTGCTAAACGCTCCTTCTGACAACTGATGATTTTTCCTGATCTGTCTTTGACTATTTCTGAGACAGCAGCTTTCTTACCAACGGACTCTTTCAGGATCTGGTAAAGCTTGTGGGTATCATGTGAGCGTGCTGCTTTCTCTAATGACACGGCAGCATCTTCCCACATTTGGTGGCGGTCCAGACGAACAGAGCGTTTTACCTGTCTGTGCAGCTCTTTTGTTTCTTCTTTAGGGCCACTCATCTTTTGTCTTCGCTCACCGACTATTGACAGGGTCCTAGCGGTAATCCAGTGCTGTCGTTTGATTTTCGCTTGGCCAAGGTTCTCATCAGCAGTCTCTGTCATCACGGTTTTAAAGGTGTCCCATCTCTTTTCGGGGGTTGGGGTTTAATCAGAACTGAGGGCGTCAAATCGGTTAGTCAGTTCCAAATTTAGGGCCTGCCGAACTTCTTTGTCTTGGAGCTTACCGATGTCGAATCCGGCCTTGGGTTTGTTTTTCCTCCGAGTTGAAAGACGTAGCAAAATTTTTGCAGCAACAATCCTGTGGTCAGACCCAGACTGCGAGCCTGTGTCCGTGCCGTTGTAAGAGTGAGAGTCCTGTACGGAGCTTCTCCAGCGCTGGTGTACGAGAATGAAGTCTATTTGAGCCTTAGTGACACCGTCATTTGAATGCCAAGTTAAAAGGTGGCTAGGTTTGTGCTGAAATATGGTATTGGTGACAACAAGGTGGTTCATCAAGGCGTAGTTTAACAACCTTCACCCATTCTCGCATCTGTGACCTTGTCCAAATTTTCCCAGGACTTGTCTTGTGGTTTGGTCAGAGGGACCAACTCTTGCGTTGAAGTCTCCAGAAACAATCAAGTAATCACGTGCGGCAACAGAAGAAGACAGCTGCTGTAGCTCGCCGTAGAAATCATCCTTGGTCGTATCAGCAGCGTCACGGGTGGGAGCATAGGTAGAAATTATCGACACATTTGCGGGGTTTCCTTTTAGTCTGATTCTGACAAGTCTACAGGAGACTGGTTCCCATTCTAGGAGAGCATTTCTGGTTCTTTGGTTCATGATGAAACCAACTCCGTGGAGTCCCGAATTATCCTCTCCTCCGGAGTAGAAAAAATGGAATTGATGTAGCGTTTCAGGAGCTGTAATAACTATGGAGCCAGAACCTGAAATTCTGGTCTCGGATATGCAAAGTATGTCTATGTTGTACTTCTCCATCTCATGGACAAGAAAAACTTGCGTGGCTTCTTGTTTGACGGATCATACATTCCAGCATCCCCCATTTATTCTAGATTTTGCCTGTTTAATGACTGTAGTGGGTTTTCCTAGATTTATGGCATGAAAATGATTTTTCGACTTCGCCGCCATATTCGAAGTCGCGTCGCCTGCCGGGAACGCCGTAGTATGGTTGGCTTGTTTACGTCTCGACACCCGCGCCAATACAGGGGCCGCGTCGCTTGCCGGGGACGCCGTAGCCGTTACAACTTTTCTTCTAGGTCTCAGATCCATCGATGGTTCTTAGGAATAGAGTTGACCGCAAGGTTCCCAGTCTTACGGGTCACCCGGAGCGCGTTGGCCACCAAATCGCTCGGCGGGGAGCTCAGTGGTGTTTACACCCTTCCACCGCTTTGAGGTACGCTGACGGATTTCCTCTGCTGCCCAGGGACGGAAGATCGAGCCTCAATGCCTGTAACTACCATCACTGCCATGGAGGTATACAAGCTTAGCTTGACCTTTAATTCCCACCTGGAATCAGCAAGGGCTTCAGGAAAGGGGCTTCATATGGTTATTAGTACACAATCTTTGCTAGATATTGCATCACGTCACTTATTACTTCATATATGGTTGTGATTGCTTAAAAAATTAAATATCTTTGAAAAGACTGCAGTATGAAAAGACGTAAGAAATGCAGTTTTTTTTGTAAAAAGTGATTCTATGTTTAAATTGTTTGTTTTTTTATTGAGAAAGGCACTAGAACTTTTAATTTCTGTTAAAATAAACCCTCTCACAAAATTGTAGGACCTCTGGATCGATACTATCACCCCTGGTAGAAAAAGGCAAACAAACAAACACGCATCCGTGATCTTTCTTCTGGCAAAAAAATACAAAATTCCACATTTTGGCAGATAGGAGCTTGAAACCTCTACAGTTACGTTATCTGATACGCTGAATCTAATGGTGTGATTTTCATTAAGGTTCTAGGATTTTTAAGGTTTTTTTCCTTTTTTTGAAAATCTGGCAAATTTTCTGAGGCTCGTAATTTTTTATGGGTAAAAGTAAACTTGATGAAACTTATATATTTATAAAATCAGCATAAAAATACAATTCTTTTGATGTATATATTGATATTAAAATTTCATTTTTAGGGTTTCGGTTACTATTGAAACGAGTTGCTTCTTACTTACAGTTCGTTACCACATACTGTTTGATCACTAATCATCACAGGATTACAATCTTGATCAAACAGTTCGTTGTAACGAACTGTATATTCAAGGACTTGAGCAACTGAAGTAAGTAAACCATTACAATAAATAATTTTTCTTATGGAGTTAAATTTTATCAAACACTTGTGTTTAAATCTCGTATTAAGTATCAAAAACCTAACAAAAAATAAAGTTAATTTCAAAATTTTCAGGTATTTTTCTAGTTTAAATTAAAAGATTAAAATTATTGCTCAGATACCTCCGATCATTATATATATGATTATTTTAATTATAAAGTATAGAACAAACAGTAAAGCCCATAAAGAGACTAAAACTTTGTAATAAAGTCTTAGTTTACTAGAAACTATCATCATCCATTTGAAATTAACTAAAAATGGTACCCCGGTTCGGCATCGAACTCATGACCTTAGGTTTAATAAACCTACGCTCTAACCACTGAACTACCGAAGCCTCTTATGTTATGAAAGATTATACATTTTGAGACCATATCGAAAAAGAGTTATACTAAAGGATAAGCTTGAACTCGAACTTAAAGGACGAGTTATATTACAAAATTATAATAAAGAACTAACTCTAGCCTATACTAACTGAAATTCTTATTATAAGGAGCAACTTCAGAAACTGGTGAAATATATCAAATGACTATTAAGCTCACTATAATTCAGGTTGCAGCCGTACCTAGTAAGAGACGATCACGGCCCTTTAGTAAAAACTGCAACAACCCATAGCTGCTAAAAAAAATGTCAAATAAAAACAAGAAGTACACTATTAGAATCGACTTGTCCGAAATTCTTATATAGGAAACTTAATGTCTCTTGGCTAGAACAACAAAGAAAATATTTTGACTTGAAAATCAAGAAAAGTGGTTGAAACCGCGATATTCTGCATATTTTTTTTTAACTTAATCTATTTTCTTTATCATTTATTTTTTTAACCTAAAGTATCAAACGTTTCATAATTAACAAAAACAATTTAAAAACATTTTTTTTTATGAAAAACTGTATTTTCTGCAGCTCTGTAGTAGAAATGTTATTATTGTCGTCCTGTATAGAAAAATCAAAATAGGATTTTTACCATAATAAAAAGATTGTAGATATAGTTATGTAAAATACAGTAATTTTTGGGGGTACTAACGAAAAATCTGATTTGTCAACCGAAACTAGAATAACTTTATGAAAATTTTAAATAATATAATTTTGTTTAACTGCAAACTGCAAAATTATTTATGATGTCTGAGCAATAATTTTAATTTTTTAACTCAAACCGGAAAAATACCTGAAAATTTTAAGATGAGTTTTCTTTTTTGTTAGGTTGCAACTACTTGAAATTTCATTTCATCTGTCAGTTCAAAGTTATAATTGTCTCCTAGAACCATACATTTTTGGCTTAACTCCTAAAGTGCGCATCTCTATAATACTGAGCTATTTTCTATTTGAAAAAAAGAAAATTAAAAATAAATTCTGTTTTTTTTTCTCAGTTCGAAATTGCTAAGGCTATTATGTAAACTGCATAAATATTTACGGTGTCAGAGCAATAATTTTAATGTTTCAATTCAAACTAGAAAAATACCTAAAAATGTTAGAATTAGTTTTTTTTTTGGTTTGTTAAAAGATACTTGATACGTCATATACAATAGAGATGGTCTTTTATAATAATTAATTATTAGATCAAATAGTATAATGATTTCAATTTTTTTTTATACAAATGCTATTAAAGGTTTAGCCATTGGGATTCCAATTTCCTGTGCTGGAATTGCAATCTGGCAACTCTTTAAAAAACATAGAGAATCCAAAATGGATAAGTGCTTAAGAGAAGATTTGCAGCTTCTAAAGAACAGTGGGGCCTCAAAAAGAAAGATGATGCCTAGAAAACTGATAAGAACTGTTATTCTTGGACCACCAGCTTCTGGCAAGGGAACTATTTCGAACAGAATATCGAAACAATTTAATCTGAAGCATCTATCAGCTGGAGACTTACTACGTTCACAAATTGCCTTAGAAACCTCCGCCGGGATGCAAGCTCAAAAATACATAGAAAAGGGCAACTTAGTGCCGGATATTGTGGTTGTAGAATTGATCTCTAACGAATTAAAAAAACTGGAACAAAATGGGTGGGTCCTAGATGGATATCCAAGAACAATCGTGCAGGCTAAAAACCTCGTGAAAAAATACAAAATTGATGCTGTAATTTCCTTGGATGTACCTGATGAAGAAATCATTTCCCGAATCTCAGGTAGATGGATTCACATGCCGAGCGGAAGAGTGTATAATACTGAATGGAATCCTCCGCTTTTACATGGATTTGATGATCTGACTGGAGAACCTCTGATTCAAAGACCAGATGATCACCCTGGTGTCATCAAAAGACGACTAGAGAACTATCATCGCAATATGGAGTCGATTCTTAAGATGTTTTATGAAGAAGGAATACTTTACAAATTTAGAGGAAGAGAAACGAATGCTCTTTGGCCACAAATCAAAGATCAACTCAACAATATCATTAAAAATGACTAAATGCGCTTTTACTTTTCTTGAATTATTAATTTTTTTTTTTGGTTTTGGTATTTTATTTGGCTGCTTAGTTACTCTTTTGGTCGTGGAATCTCTGTCTTATTTTTATTTTCTCTCATCTTTTGGTCCCAAAAAGCCATTTTAAGTTAAAAACTAAGAAATGTGAATTAAAGCACGAACAAAAATTATGGGATCACTACATGTGCTTTTTACTTTTATGGTGTTGTTTGAATATTGTTGTTAAAACTATAGTTTTTAATGCTCTGAAAATGAAATATGTTAATTACAACAGGTGGCTCAAGAATAGCCTTACCACAAGATAGATTCTCTCTGAAGTGCTATTGAACCTTGTGCATTCCTCAAGGTTTTGAACATTCCCAGGTTTTGACAAATAACTATTTACGTCAATGTATCTACTTAGTTGTAAAAGTAATGCTGTAATACTGAATGTGAGTGCCTTGTACCGGTACACAAATTAAAATATGCTGATATTGTGTAATTACTACTGATATTAAATTTGCTTTATTTGATTTAAAAAATAAATGATAAAGACATTAACTCTTCTTCTAAGAAAACTAGTCAACTCAAAAAAGCCAAAAAGGCCAAAGAACCAATCTTTGAACGTTCTATAAATGAAACTCCAAGGTGCAGGGAACAAAAATTTAAAATCGAAAAAAAGGTATTGGACTCGTGAAAAATTCAAAAGACTGAAGCAAAGAATGATGGAAAGAATAACGAAAATGAAAATACTTCAGATAAAGAACATGCTACAGAGAAAGAAAATGCTGCTGAAAAAGAAAATGCTGTAGAAAAAGCAAATGATGCAGAAAAAGAAAATGCTACAGAAAAAGAAAATGCTGCAGAGAGAAAAAAGGATGGAGAAAAAGAAAATGCTGCGGAAAAGTGCAGAGACTACTGCAAAAAAATAAAGTCGAAAAAAATCACACACAAAAACGAAGAAGCAAAGAAAATTAAAATAGAAGAAGAAAAAAACCTTCCCAGTGCTGTACTGAATAAAATTATGGACTTATACAAGATAATTTGGAAACACCCTTACAGTATGCCGCTATGAAAGGTAATTTGGATATTTGTCAACTGCTAGTTGTCAAAGGGTGTAAAAAAGGCTGCTAGTTGTCAAAGGGTGTAACTATAGATGCCTTAGATTCAGAGCTAGGAACAGCAAAGAAAATTAGGTTAGGTTAGGTTTGGTTAGGTTAGGATAGGTTAGCTTTAATTTCGCATCAATTAGATGTGTTTAGGTATATATTAGAGAATGAAGCAAATCTCTATGCAAAATGCAAATATCCCAATAAAACCATCTTACAGGCTGCTGCTTGGGAAGGCTGTTTAGATATTTTTCAACTACTATTTGCCAAGGGTCCAAATACAGTGTTGAATGTTGTTCGAAAATGTCCAAATGCCTTATTCAGAAGTAATGGAATAAATCTATTTATATTTACAAACTTTACATATGTTGGCCATGAGCCATGACACTCCCTTTACGTCAAAGAAGTGGGAGTTATATTTAATTTATCCTTGACCCATGGGCTCTTCCTCAGATTTTTTATGCAATCCACTATTGCTAAACTCCTTACGATAGAATAGGCTACCTTTAGCGCTTTATTCATGGCACTTTGATGCCATGACGCATCAGGGGGTTAATCATGGGTTTCTAAGATACAAGAGGTGAGCTTTGGACATTTGAAATCATGAGCCAGGCCTGAAATTGTGTTGGCTACTCCACCTAAAAACTCCCTCTATTCCTAAGAATGCTGCTTGTGCTTTGTTCATGGTATTTGGAAGCCATGATGCCTAAGGTAATCAACTCAATCTTGGATCAAAGAAGTGAGAAATTGGGATATTTTTTACTCTTGAACCAGGTCTAACATTATCTCAGCTATTGCACCGAGTTCCACCTTCTATACACAAGGGACACCATAAAAGACAGGTTTCTAGAATTTTTTTTTTATATATGCTTGGTAATGGAGACAGATTTGTTAAGAGGAAAATTGGAACACATTCACCTGTTGAAAAACGTCCGCGTGCGTTTTTCAGTGGCATAGTAAGATAAAGAGTTAACGGACTGGGGTTACATTCCGTCAAAACTTGTGAAATGACGTTTACGCCTATTCTAGCTTTAAAGTAGTATTTCTTGCATGCGTCCTCGTAAAATTTATGTTTTCACATACACAAGTCTCGCTGTTGACGCTAAATATGGGTTTCTCAATCGAAAGGGTTCGCTCATAATTTAGAATTTTCTTTTCTGTTTTATCTATTAGGGCTTGAAAATTTGGAACTTTTAAACAAAATTTTCAAATCAAACTATTTTAGTCTGCTGGCAACTAGTAAAGAACTTGGAATATGTTCCGATATTTTCATGGTTGTCGCATATTAGCCAAAACTAAAAAGTTTGAATTTCATTTTAAACTTTGTTCCAGGAAAAACCAGGGAAGTTTATGGTCTATGGTTGATTTAAGACTGCCCTTTCGAAATAGAAAGCCTTCAAATAAATGGAGGGTACAAAATTCCAGGCGATAAATTTGTATCCGTGCTTAAACATGCTTTTCTTTCCGTGAGCATTGTAATATTGTGTTCTAAAATTAGAATAGTTCACGTTTTAAAATCATGGTTTCATGTCTTAGAAAACTTTCTTGTCCAATGAAAAAAAATATATGGTAAAGACTATCGATTCCGTTGGAAATGTAAAAAAGAAAAACTTTATTTCAAAATCCATAACAATGTATTATGACAATTTCCTTCAAAAGACGGTAATTTTTTTCCAGAAAATATAACGAGGCATCGCTAGATGAATTCCAATCTGTAAGTCTTATTCAATCTAAAAATTTAGAACTTAATGATTTACAATTATTTGACTTATTCCTTATTATGTCACTGAGAATATGGCAAGATATGCCAAACACTTGATAGTGTTGGTGTTCAAATTTAACTATTTTAGTCTACTGACAACTGGTAAAGAGGAATAACTTGGAGTATACTTCAATATTTTAATGGTTTTGGCATATCAGGTAAACCCAAAAAGTTTGCATTTAACTTTAGATTTTGTTCCAGAAAAAACAGGAAAGTGTATGGTCTGTGATTGATTTAAGACTGCGCTTTCAAAATAAAAACCTTTCAAATTACTGGAGGGTACAAAATTCATGGCGATAAATTTGCATCTGTGCTTAAACATGATTTTCTTTCCTTGAACATTGTTATATTATTATCTAAAATTAGAACAATTCAGGTTTTAAAATCATGGTTTCATGTCTTAGTTATCTTATTGTATGGTTTCATGTCTTAGTTTACTCATATCTTAGTAAACTTTGTTATCTGATTAAAAAATATCGCTACTTTTTCAAGACAATCAATTCCGTTGGAAATCTCCTTCGATACGAAGTGCCCTTGTCTAAATAACAACAACAAAATAATACATGAAATCCATATCGATTTTTATTACAAAAATTTCAAGCCTTCCAATCACTTTCGACTATTAAAAAGGGCACTAGGCCTTACGATTTCCAATTGAATGAGCCCTTTTAGAGTTTTCACGACAACTCTTTCTAAAAACACCAATTTGTTGGCACGATTTTTAAGATAAAAACACAAAAAAAAATCCACATGACTTAGAAAGAAATCCTTTATGTGTAGATTATAATTTTAATTACCATAAGCGGTTTGAAGTGGTATAAACAGCTCATACGAGGCGGGCGCAGCTCCTATTTGCTTTATACGAGGTGTGATAACTGACTTACTTCGAAAATGCAAAATATACGTGGTGCGCACAAGTTCAACGTGATAAAGAGACATTTTTACGAGGTGTGTACAAGTTCTTAAGGGTTAAAAATTTGTTTACGAGCTGTGTCGGGTATAATAGCATTGTAGGCTATACGCAATAGACTTAAAGTCAGCTATTTTTATTTAAAACAAAATCGTTCTGCAATGCTAAGAAAACAAAAATGGTCTACAATCATAATGCATCACTTAAATTTGATACTCTTGTAGAAAGCATGAGTATCTCGTGGCAACACATCCACAAGGCCGTGCCCAGGATTTTGTTTGGGGGGGGGTTTACTCAGATTTTTTTTCTGGGGGGGGGGGGTAGCTTACACAAAAAAAACTCAAAAAATGCATATAAAATTTGTTTATATCCATTTTTGTTACGTTTTTAAGTCAAAAAAACATTTCGGAAGGGGTTCAAACCCCCCTAATCCTCCCGCTGGGTACGGCCTTGCATATCCAGCAACCCTATGAGGTCGTTTACCTTACATGTATCAAGGCTAAGGGTTCCTTCGTAAACTGGACGTATTCAAAGTTTTGGTTCTTTCACAGCCCGTTTTGGCAGAATGGTGATAGTCAGGTCCCCCTTTTTACATCCAGGTCTATAATCAGGTTAATACTTCGATCCTGTGTAGGCTTTGAAAAAAGTATGACTCACCTGTTTTACTCGATAAGGGTAAGGATTTCGCCTTGCATTCTTCATCTCAGATGCATACATACTTGAAATGTAAATGTCTCTATCTTTGCATCGGGTTTCAATCTTCTGGTGTACACTGTCATACTCCATTTGAGTGTGCCCTTTTTCTAGGTACTTCTGCATTACTGTCACTCCATGTATAGAAGCGAAATGGACAAGTGCATTAGAGAGAATTCCGTTCCTGTTCTGATATGAACATCCATCGCTCCACATAATAATTGTCTCAGCGTTTGGGTATGACCTTAACAGGTCTTCCAGCCTGTCAATAACACACGAAAAAAATTCGGATGAGACTGCCCTTCAGTCTCATCCCACACTATATTCAATGCGTCAAAACTTACAAGATCGTAAGAAGTCCAATTATATACTACGAGCTTCCGTTTTTTGTAGAGAGACGACGCTTTTATGTTCGGATAAAGCAACGTAGATTCAAGTTCATGAGTTGTCACCAAAAGCACCCCTGAACTCCCTTTGGCCTTGTCCTTGTCACTGTTTTTCTCAATCCTAGCTTCTTCTTTCTTTAATATGTGCTCAGAATACTCGTCTTCGGCAAGATTCTTCAATTTAAATGCTATGCATCTGCCACACTGGTCCTTATTTGGCTTGAAAATCCCAATGTCTTTCTCTTTCAATAGTTGTCTAAGGAAGTCATAGCTAACAATATCAGCCTTTTCTTTCCCCATTTTCTCTCTGTAAACATAAAACCCCTCTTTAACAATTCCATACTCAAAGTACTTTTTCTTATCCCTGGCTCTCCAGTAGTGGGATGGGAGCTTTGGAAGATCATCCAAAAACTTCTCTGCACTTTGCTTTCTTTCTGCAAAGTTAAGGGATTTCCTAGTATCCAATCGAATTGAGGTTTCTGGGTGGTTTGGATCTTGTGATGGATGGATGCCGTCCTTCGCTGCCTGCTCAGACCACTTCTTTTCTTGCCATTCGCCAATGCCAAACGTTCTCAAAAACATTTGCTTGCAAACTGTTAGCATCCCTTCTAAGGTTTTCAAATTGTAATTCAGGGTTTCTTTTCTCTTAGAAGGGCCAAGATCAGCCCCCTTGAATTTTTCGTAAACGACGTAAGTGACAAGTGTAGCTATGTAGACCTTCTTTTGTTCCCAGGATATTTTTTTCCAAAAGCTACCAAACAAACTCTGCCTCTCACTTTGAGGAATGAATGAACATTCAAAATTCTGACCTTCTTAGCATCGACATTACAATGTGCATTGAGGGCCAATTTTTCGTTCAGACTTTAAGTCTTTAGTAACTTTCTACTCACCATCTTTCTTGTTCTGTACTTTTGTTCCTTCGTATTCCTTCCCTTGGCATCTAGCATAATAATTTTTCAATCAGTTTTCCCCTGGCTTTGATCTGTCTTTGTTCCTGCTTTTTCTAGATGATGCAATACTATTTATCACTGAGCTTTCTGTCTCTGCGTCAAAATTCTTTTCTGGAATATCTCCTAGACTTCTGTCGTGGACTGATGCATTTCCACTTTCGTGGGCAGGTATATTTGATGATAAAATAACACCACTTAAATCCGCTGATTCAGCCAGAGGAGATTCTCCAGCAACACTTTTGTCTTGATTCATTTGATATTCCTGGTCATTTCTTGAATTCAGATGAGTATATAAAACGGACTGTCCACTAAGTTCAGTATTTACTAACTCTGCTTCATCAAAAGCTTTATCGGTTTGCTCTGGCAGCAAGATTAACACAAACTTCTGTAAGTATGATTGTAAACCATTTTTGTTTTCTTAGCATAGCAGAATGATTTGGTTTTAAATAAAAATAGCTGATTTTAAATCTATTGCCTATAGCCTACAATTTTATTATACCTGACACACCTCGTAAACAGATTTATAACCCTTAAGAACTTGTGCACACCTCGTAAAAATGTCTCTTTATCACGTTGAGCTTGTGCGCACCACGTATATTTTGTATTTTCGAAGTAAGTCAAGTTATCACACCTCGTATAAAGCAAATAGGAGCTGCGCCCACCTCGTATGAGCTGTTTATACCACTTCAAATTGCTTATGGTAATTAAAATTATAATCTACATATAAAGGATTTTCTTCTAAGTCATGTGGATTTTTTTGTGTTCTTATCTTAAAAATCGTACCAACAAATTAGTTTCTATCGTCTCCTGAACAATTTTCTTTTTCCATCATACGAGGTGTGCACGCAGCAGCCACGATATACTCCCAGGGCATAACTTACAACCCTTGTCCTGAGAGGTGGGGGGGGGGTTTCATCCTCAAAGACATAATTTCCAGAGCTTTCAAGTACTTTGAAAAAATGGCTATCTAAAAATTTTTATTGGATATGTTTGGGGAAAAGGTGGGCGTGAGGGGGGGGGGGGTAGTTGCCCTCCAATCACTTTTGACTATTAAAAATGGCACTAGCCCTTTCAATTTCCAATCGAATTATCCCTTTTTGAAGTTTATACGACACACCTCTATTAATACCTTATATGCCCCCAGGGCATAACTTGCAACCCTTGTCCTGAGGGCTATGGAGGGAGGGTTTTCATTCTCAAAGACCTCACTTCCAGATCTTTCAGCTACGTTAAACAAAATGGCCGTATCAAAATGTTGATCGTAAATATTTGGGGAAATAATGGATGTGGGGGGGGGGGTGATTCTCCCTCTGATTACTTTGGACTATTAAAAAGGGAAGTAGCACTCAATTTTCAATCGAATGAGCTAATTTTGAAGTTTTTACGACAACGCTTTCTATAAAAATCTTATATACCCCCAGGGCATAGCTTACAACTTTAGCCCTGACGGCTGTGTGTGTGTGTGGAGGGGGGTTTCATACTCAAACACATAATTTCTAGACCCATCTACTATGTTCAACAAAATGGCTATATTGAAATGTGGATCGGAAGTGTTTGGAGAAACGATGGGCGTGGGGGAGGGGCATTCGCCCTCCGATCACTTTTGACAAAATGTTCAAAGTTTTCATTGAATGTGTTCGGGGAAATGGTGGGCGTGAGAGGGGAGATATTTGCCCTCCAACTTACATATTATATATTTTATACTTATATGTTTTATACACTTTCGAGTATAAAAAGAGCACTAGCCCTTTCAATTTCCAATCGAATGAGCCCCCTTTGAAGTTTCTACGACAACATTTTCTATAAAAGCCTTATATGTCCTTATATAAAAGCCTTATATAACTCAATTTCCAATCAAATGAGTCCTTTTTGAAGTTTCCACAACAACGGATTCTATAAAAACCTTATATGCCCCCAGGGCATAACTTACTACCTTTGCCCTAAGGGGTGTGGAGGGTTTCTCATCCTCAAAGACCTAATTTCCAGAACTTTCAACTACGTTGAAAAAAAATGGCTATCTCCAAATTTTGATTGGATGTGTTTGGGGAAATGATTGGCGTAAGAGGGGGGCTATTGCCGTCAAATAACTTTCTACTATTAAAAAGGGTACTAGACATATCAATTTCCAATGGAATGAGCCCTTTTTGAAGTTTCTACGACAACCTTTTCTATGAAAACCTTATATACCCCCACGGCATATCTTACAACCCATTCTCTGAAGGATGTTGGGGGTTTATCATCCTCAAAGACCTAATTTCCGGAACTTTTAACTACGAGGAACAAAACAGCTATCTCAAAATTTTGATTGGATGTGTTTGGAGAAACAATGAGCGGGAGAGGAGGATTACTGGCCCGCCAATCACTTTCGATATCAAAAGGGGCACTAGCCCTTTCAATTTCCAATTGAATTAGCCCTTTTTGAAGTTTCCACAAAAACACTATCTATAGAAACCTTTTATGCCCCCAGGGCATAGTTTATAACCCTTTCCATGAGGTGTGTTGGGGGTTTGTCACCTTCAAATTCATAACTTCCTGAACTTTCAACTACGTTGAACAAAATGCCTATCTCAAAATTTTAATTGAATGTGTTTGGGAAAATGATGGGCATGAAAAGTGGGTTAGTTGCCCTCCAATCACTCGACTATTAAAAAGGGCGCTAGCCCTTTTAATTTCCAATCAAATGAGCCCTTTTTGAAGTTTCTACGACAACACTTTCTATAAAAACTTCATATACCCCCATAGCATAACTTACAACCCTTGCCCTGTGGGCTCTGATGGGGTTATCATCCTAAAAGACCTATTTTCAAGAACTTTCAACTACGTTGAACAAAATGGTTATCTCAAAATTTTAATCGGATGTGTTTAGGAGAATGGTGGCCATGGAGGGGGGGGGGGTAGATGCCCTGAAATCACTTTTGACTATTAAAAAGGGCACTAGCCCTTTGAATTTCTAATCAAATGAGCCCTTTTTAAAGTTTCTACTACAATGCTTTCTATAAAAACTTTACATGGCCTCAGGGCATAACTTACAACCCTTGTCTGAGGGCTGTTGGGTGAGTGTCCTCCTCAAAGACTTATTTTCCACATCTTTAAACTACGTTAAACAAAATGTCTATATCAAAATTTTGATTGGATATGCTTGGGGAAATGGTGGGCGTGGAAGAGGTGTTAGTTGCCTTCCAATCCCTTTTGGCTATTAAAAAGGCAAATTGTTTTCAGCTGTACATTAAGTGCACTAATTGTTTAAACTTAAATCTGACCAAGAAAATACGTTAGCTAATAACGTTAATATTATGTTTGAGTCGCCATAAAATCAGACTTAATTATTTTTCATTGCTTTTGCTCTCTGAAAACTTCCAAATTGAGTTTCACACGTCATTGATAAACTATTCTTCTGATTGGCCAGCGTACCCCCTAGTCCATGAAAAGAAGGCACCTCACCTTATTTTCATTTTGTTGTTTTGAGAAGAAATAAAATGTCGCTTCCAATCAAAGTACATTTACGTTGTGGCCTGTGTTTCAATTTGGTAAATAAAACTGAGTTATTTTTGGTTCCCAGAAAGAGGCGATTAGGCAGCTTGCTTAATTTGTTATCCTCAAACCTAGGGCTGTTTGGACCATATAAACTGCATGGCTATATTTACCATACCATTTTACTAGTATTGTGAGTGAAATGGCTATCGAGTCATTTCAATCCGATATTGAAGGGGGAGGCGGGGATTTTCAAGGTTATACAGGGCATAGTAGAAGGGTTTGCTGTCCTTCATTAAGTTTTTATTAGATAAAATTGCAACAGAACTTTCATTTTTGACTAAAGAATTCCTCCTAGGTTTTTAAGGCCATCACTTCCATACAGGGGGACTAGGGAATAAATAAATAGATAACCCACCATAACTTTGTCAGATCAATGCTGTTGTACTGACACTGCATATAACCTTATTAAGTCATTCAAAAATTAACTGTAAAAATATTCTTCAAAGTTTTTTATGAGAAAAGGGGTTTCTTCAAGAATAACCTGGGTATAGTATCTTTATCTCTTCAGTAAGAGTTTCTATTAAGATTTCTTTATTTTTCGTCAGCCTAACAAAGGTCAAAGTCAAAAATTTACAAAAATATTGAATATTTCGAGAAACGAAAGCAGAATCAATCGGATCTGCCTGTTTGAACAGCATTTTCCGTGCCTTCTTCGCTTTTTTTACGATTTTCAGCTTGTGAAGATCTAGTCGAAATAGCCGTCTGAAAAAAAGTGGTTTTAATTGAATAATTAATATATTGTAATAAGCACTCTTTCCCCCAGTACCCAAACAAATTTCCCTCCAATACCCAAACATATTGTTTGTCCTAATTATTCGATAATTTATGCTAACTTCCAATGTCAACGGTGGTCATAAACCACATTATCTAAGAAGCAGCTGTCTATCTTACCGAACAAAGGGAAGGCAGAAAATAAATCCATAAGCACAACAGTGTTGTTTTAATTACGGATGATATGTATTCACGTGCTTTTTTTTCTTTCCTGGCTCCTGTATATAAAACGAATGTTAGTACAATTTAGGACATATTTTGATCACAGGTTCTAGAGACTTTCTTTATTATAAGTTACTACCTATTAACAGGTTATCTACCATCTTATGTCCCAGGAGTCCTAAGCGTCATCATTGCGCCAATGAAGTTGAAGAAAATTCTTTCAGAGGTCTTATAAGCTATGATACTCCTTGGGTAAGGGCATTAAGTTATGTAAATAGCCAATATGCGAAAGGAACCTCCTATTAGTTCAATTACTAGGTTATATTTTCACCTTGTCGTGCTTTCGGGGTGAAACACAACCAAGTAAACAATCATGGTTAGTAGTGTGCTAAGCAATACTCCAGCGGGGACAAAATTTCCATAACTGGTTTACTTAGCAACCAGATCCAGTCATGATCCTCCTTGACAACCAGATCTTCTATAGATGTGAGGCCAGTACCCCCTAATGGACATTGTGGATATAAGATGCACACCTCATTAGCATATTCCCGTGAGGACATAATTTACACACTCTATATGGAATATAATTAGCATAGTCCAGATGGAACATAATTTACATGCTCGCTATAAGAGAGCTGACTGCTTCTCTCTATTACACAAACAACCTGAATGACATGTTTTATTGACTTGATTTTTTGTATAAAAAGGCCTTGAGAATAGAAGATTATTAACAGTATTCAATTGGAATTTGAAACATAATGGGTAAACAAACTCAAGATATGCCTTCTACTTCAAATGTGAGTGCTTTCGAATATTTTAACATATGTTTACTGGGGAGAATTTTTTTATTATCATCATGTATTACTGAAGACTGAAAACTTCACTGTAATTACGAGTTCAGCTGATACAATAGCTTTATCGAAGGTCCTCTCCTTGTATGGTGTATCTGATAAAAACATTAAAGTAATTAGTGCTGTGTACGAGAATAACACTGCTGCGGTTAAGGTAGAAAATAAAGTTAGTAGGTTTCGTATTAAATCAGGGTCAAAGCTGGTTTTCGTCCTATTCTTATTTATATGAATTATTTTGATGGACTTCGTCCTAACAAGCAAAGCAAATGCAATGAGAGAACACGGAATTAATTTGGGGAGTAAAATTCTCCTAGACTTAAATTATGCTGATGATTTAAGCATCCTAGATGAAAATGTTAGCAAAATGAATCAATTTTTTTTAAAGGTTTTGCGAGTCCAGGATGCAAGAATAGGATGGAAAATGAAGGTTAAGAAGACTAAGTATGCTAGCTTTGATCTCATATTCACACTCAGGACTCTGATAGAATAAGTAAATGATTGGTCCAACGAAATATACATGCTCTTCATTGATTTTGAAAAGGCCTTTGATTCCATAGACCGTGACACACTCTAGGAAATTCTATAGAATTATGGTCTCCCCAAGAAAATAATAAGTTTGATCATGGCCTTTTATGAAAATACGGATATAAAGACAGAGAACGGAACAACTAGATGCTTCAAAATTATATCAGGAGTGCGACACGGATGTGTTTTATCACCCTTTTTATTTCTAATTTTAATGGACTATGTTTTGAGAGAAACGGCTGGCTTCGGAATAACAGTTGGAAATAAAATCCACTAAGACTTTGACTTCGCGGATGATGTGGCACATCTGGAAATGACAAAGCAGCGACTCCAGGAGCTCCTTAATGAAGTGAGCGTTAAAGCGGAGACAGTTGGCCTAAACATCAACATAGACAAGACTAAATCAATGGCAACATTAGGCTCGCCAGTCGAGCTCCTGCAAAAAAATTGTAGAGTCGAAGAAGTCCATGAATTGATATACCTCGGAAGCTGGGTCGATTACACAGAAGAGGTGCAAAATGAGGTCAAGAGTAATGCTGAGGTCAATGGTAAACGCTTCTTTCAACAAACTTAAGCCAGTATGGAAATCAAAGAAGTACCCGCTTACACTAAAGCTGCAACTTCTTAATAGTAACGTTTTGTCCGTGCTATTGTATGGCATTGAGTACTGGAAACTAGATTTTGGGACAGAGAAGACTCACAGCTTGACAGGTTCGCCAGTCGAGCTCCTGCACAAAAATTGTAGAGTCGAAGAAGTCCATGAATTGATATACCTCGGAAGCTGGGTCGATTACACAGAAGAGGTGCAAAATGAGGTCAAGAGTAATGCTGAGGTCAATGGTAAACGTTTCTTTCAACAAACTTAAGCCAGTATGGAAATCAAAGAAGTACCCGCTTGCACTAAAGCTGCAACTTCTTAATAGTAACGTTTTGTCCGTGCTATTGTATGGCAGTGAGTGCTGGAAACTCGATTTTGGGACAGAGAAAAGACTCACAGCTTTCAAAAATATGTGCTTGAGACACGTGCTTAATATCGGTTGGCGTCAAAGAGTCAGCAACATTGAAGCCCGCAGAAAAAACTGGCCAGCCGCTTATTACTGAAGTGATTAAGAAGAAGAGATGAAGCTATCTTGGCCACGTCCTTCGGATGGAGGACTCAAGAATCCCGAACCAGGTTCAACAATGGTAGCCGTGGGGGCGTCGACAGAGGGGAAAACCGAGAAATACGCTCAGATGCACGTACGATCGTCATCTACGCAGTGCTCACACATCACTACAACCCCAGTGGGAGGATGTACTTGCCAAAGCGATAATACGTGACATTTACCGAGGCTTCGTCGATACCCTATGCGCCCCAGATGGCTCAGAAGGACCTAAGTACTAAGTAAGTACTTTCTTTAATAATTAGAAATCTGTAATAATTGCGAGAAAGAAGAAACTATCTTTAGATCAACAAGCAAGCAGACAACAGCTGGAATAGAGTCACAATATCAAAGGAAGAAATTTGAAATCTGAAGAAATATTAAATTTGAGCTAAACAAGTAACTTACAAATAAGTGTCTTATAACTAAAACAAAGGCACCCTCAAATTAAGTGTAAAACGCAGACGTAGACCATATGAGAAAGTGGGCAGCTGTCAACACACGCCAACTATTAAATTGTTACAGTAGTCACTGTTTACTTACAGTTAAGAAATAAGCTGAAGGCGTGCTCCAGTGTCTGACGTATTATTTGAATACAGGAATTCTCCCAATACTAATTTTCTGAAGGAGAATTTGTTTATGGTGTGTCTAGACCATAAACCATAAAACCTTTGTATTTGTCACGAGAAGCAAATTTAGCATGAAGATTATTAAGGAATTACTCAAAAGAGCGGCTTAGATGAAAGTGATAGTATTAAAATAAAATACAATTATTGGCCAATAGTGCATTTTTTGCAATTCACACACGGTGGATCTTTGCCGCCACATGATGCTTCTGAATAGCAATTTGTTTCATCTGACAATATATGTATTTAATGAGCAACTAATTTTTATGTCATTTCTCCATTGGTTATCTTATTGTTTGTGTATCTATCTTGCAGGGAAAATTATACAATATGACAAACGACTCAAAACAGCTAAAGCAAAAGGTTTGGAATAAGTAAAAGAAAGAATCACATTAATTCAAAAACAAAAATATTGCAAAACAAAATCTACGTTAGAAAACAAATTTAAACTATAATGGAATGAAGGAACGTGTTATTTTAGCTTCGATCAAAACATAACTATTTGAAATTAATTCTGAGATTGTCTATCGCCTCCGAAGAAAATATAATTTCTAAAAAAAGCTATCATTCTGTGAAGGACAAATAGGAAGGAGTAATTGAATCGACGCCAGTATTTTACTCCAATTAAAATATTTGATTTTACTATGACAGAGTTAATCGAAAAATGCTCATCAAATTTTTGTGATGAACAGTTGGTAAAAATTGACTTAGATCGTAAATATTATTTGTTTCAGACGATAATTTATTTTAACTTGATTCCATTAAAAATATACTCGATTCATTCACAAGAGAGAAGTTCCGTAGGCATAAATTATAACCTATTTAGAATTTACTCACCCAGGCTACAGAGGCAAGTCCTCTTTTTGGGGCATTTCCATGCATTTTTGATTCTAAACTCTGTAAGACAGAAGCTTCGTGCTCTGTAATATGTTCCAAGTCTGCCTGTATATGAATATGGCCTAGATCTGAAAATTTTAAAGGAAATTTAAATGTTTTAGGTATTTTCAATAAAAATAACTTTAGAAATTATCATTAAACGCAGTAAAACAAAGTGGGACCTATTTGGCAGGAAAGGTGACATAAAAATTAAGCTACTTACCTTGTTGAGGTTTCCATTATACCCCTATTTGACACCTTGTAATGCTATTGTTTTTTTTTTCAACATGTTCCTTGAGATAGAGCAATTTGAGAGAACCAAAGAATACAAAAAAGAAGCAAAAATAATTATTTTGTAGTTTTTGTAATTCAATTTTAGGATATTGGTCTGAAGGAAGGTCACAGGGACTAGAATCCTGGAAGCTGAAGTGTGCATTATATAGCATGTTTAGTTTTAGTTTAAAAACTCACAATTAAACTCACTTTAAACTCACAAATGGATTAAAATCAACAACTTGGGCTATCAAATGAAACAAGACCCAAAAAACGAAAATTTACATGTTTAACAAATGATAATTATTTGAAAAAAACAAGTTCTTGTCCCATCACCTGAACAATTAACAAATATACAACCTATATCATCATGTAAAATTAGACCAATAAGGGTAGCTAAAGCCTAGGGCATTTGTATTTTTTCAGAAGTATTGAAAATCCAAAATGAAGAAAAAAATGGGGTTAGAAGATAAGTTACAGCGAGAATCAAAATGCGCCAAAATTGAAAGTGTTAGTTATGATAATTGGGTATGGGATTTTGACATGGATAAGGTCATCAATGTTTACCATACATATGTTAAGAAAAGAAAGGTTCGGTGTTGTTTTTTATAATAACAAAAGACAAGCCAAGGCAAAAGTTAAAGGTCCACTGACAAATAAACATAATTTTACAAAGGCGTCAATTCTAATTTAAGATCATTTAAAAATTTTAACGGGCTGATTGATGAAAATCAAGCACAAATAGATGTGATTAGAAAACCAGTGAAAGTGAGAATCGCAACAGCTAAAGAAAAAGGCTTGGAAAAAACAACAGAGAGAACGACATTGAATTGTAAACGAAATTTTAAACAGTGATCTGTGGTCGGAAACTGGAAAATACATATTTTATGATCTATAACGCCTTAAGAAATTAAGTGAGACTATGTTTGAATCTAAACTGCTAAAGAAAAAGGCGTGGAAAAAGCGTTCTGAGGTAAAGATGAAAAAAAATGGACAACGAAATCTACAGCTTGAAAATAAGCAATTGCCATGATTGGTCACAAAAACGATCTAAATAGGTCAGGACTTTTTGAAGGGCGGAAGAAAGAACTCGTATTTTTAAAGAGTGGCTGTACTGAATCTGTGGTGACGTCATGACCTCAAGAAAAGGCCCAAGACAACTAAAAATGAGAATCAATAAATAAAAACCTGCCGCGTGGAGATACTAAATGTACTACATTCCGGTACTACATGTATATTTAACTAAAAAAACATATTTTTTTCTAACTGAAAGCAAGGAGCGACATTAAAACTTAAAAAAAATATTTAATTTCTGTTGGTGTTTCAACTAATGCAGACTTGGCTGTTAATGGGATAAGGCTATTGTATTACTTTGAGGTTGTTTTCAGATTTATTTGTACCCTCTAGATAGATTTATAGTTAAATAAAATTGAGAAATCTTCTCTAATTCATAGAATAGGTCTTTCTCTCTGGGAATTCGCACCAGCGCCCTCTTTTTTTCTCAAGTAGACGGGGACGGTATCTACGACACCAATTTCATATAGTGCCATCTTTGTTCCCATATCATTAAGGTGCTGATTTTTTACTGGGAAAAAGCAGAAGAGGGAAAGGAGCCCCCGGAAGCGCCGTATTGTAGCCGCTGGTATTCAGTTACCCTAAAATTGCTTCCCTTCTTCCTGTGTGATTTCAGTATTCTCTGATGACTATTTTTCCCCTCCCAGCCACTCTGATTGGACTACGCTCTGTGATTTTGCATCTGAACCTAACCGCCCACTGACTTTGCTTACTGCGTCAGAGGCCATTTCATTCCGACACGGAAATGAGCAGTATGAAGCCAGACTTGGTTTATAGCCTGGTTTTGAACTTCGTCTTCCGAGCAATCAAAGCGAGTAACAAGTATGTATAAATAGTGGCGAAGGCAATATAGTATTTCAAAACTGATATGCTGACTAAGGCAAAGGATGAATTATGGTAGTTAGCCGTTACGTCTACAGATCGTGTTAAGCCCCAGAACATGGTTGCTGATCTGGTGTGAGTCATCTTGACTTATGACGAAAAGAGAGAAGTTTGTTATCTATGAGCCTGACGAGGCACCCATACTCTCAGGGAAGGTTACAGCCACATTGACTTGCCAGGTCAAATGAGCTTCATTCTACTGTGGACAATCTGATTGACCACCTAAGCTTCTTCAGACCGGCGCAAAATAAAACTAGTGTAGCTGTGGGTGCAAATGCTAAAAACCCTCCGGGTACAGCAAAACCTTTTTACTCTGTGATTCTCAAACAATCTCTGAAACGACTCAAAAAGCCTGACAGTCGCAAGGAGTATCTTGAGGGCCTTGCTGATGATTGCTGTACCCATATAGTGAACCTAGGGCCTCTTAGCAAAGAGTGGCGCGTCATACTTGATGACAAAGATGCAGCAAAGTCTCTTGCTGAAGCGCTAAACAGTGCTACAGACACTGATGCTCGGCTGAAGACTCCCGCTCATTGTGGTATTATAAGACATATTCCCGATGAGGTTTCGCCGAACGATCTATGTTCAATGATTAGGAATTGCACGAAATTTGAGAGAATTCAACCAACTCGCTCATACAAGCTTGTCTTTGAAAATAAGGACGATTTACAAGTAGCAGGGAACAACCCTATAGGTCTGAGCTACGGAAGCTTCCGACAAGACACGTATCGGTATTTGCCAATGTGGTGTTTCAGTACCAAGAGTACGGTCACGCTGCTAAAAACTGTAAAAACGCTACTCACCGTTCCCGTTTCTGTGGCAATCATGCGAACAATAAAGATAAACCCTGCAATGCTGCACTGACGTGTGCTCTCTGTAAGCAGACACACCATCCGTGGTACTGTGTTAAGTGCCCCGTAGCCAAAAATCTAATGATGAAGCCATGATCAACTCTAAGCTAAAAGCGTGTTCCTGGAATCTGAATGGCGGTGTAGTCAATAGACTCCCACTGAAAGCTTGATGTCTTGCAACGACGTTTTGTGTCTACAAGAACATTTCCTTTCAGCCGACTCGCTTTCCCTGTTAAAAGTGAATGACAAAACTCGCCTTTACGGGGTGGCAGTTAAGAATTAGGGCAGAGGAAGACCTTCTGGCAGACAGGTGATACTAATCAGTTCTCACCTTTCTCCATCAATATTTGTCGAAAACGAGTGTTTCCTTGGCATAAAAGTTGCAAATCTGATAGTATATTGCTGCTACTTACCAACTGATTACAAGAACTTGGCTTCCGAAGAAAAGTTCTCCCGTGCAACAATGAAGCTTGCTAAATCTTTGCAGCAGTGTGCCTATGCATCTCCTCGTGTTATCCTTGCCGGGGATGTTAACTGCAACGTCTTAGTAGGCCTACCAGATCACTCAACATCTCAAATACTTCTGTCTGCTCTATCCAATCTGTATGTTGTCCCATATGACCGTTCGTATACGTACATCCATAACTCCAGAGTGAGTCATGCTCTGCTCGAACTGCGTGATTGCTAATGGCTCAAGCCATGTCGACTTTAGCATATCGGTATCGGATAATTTACCAATCTCCAGCTAGTTTGTTATTGATAGTGTTCTCTTAAAAAAAAAACGAAAAGAAACGGAAGTGGGAATTCAAATGTGACTGGAAGAAAATAAATGCTGTTGTATACAAAGCGGAGCTTGATGCCACACTTGACAAAATTAAGACCACTTTCCAACTGCTGTAACAATCCTCGGACCTCATCGAGTCAGACAAAAAAAATCTAATCAACATTTACTGTAGTGAAATCACAGATACAATGCGTTCTGCCGGTCCTGTACGTATAGTTCGTTCAGGTTTTGAAATACCTGGCTGGTCGGTAAATACTTGGCTTTACAGCAAAGTTGCAAATCCTCAAAGTCTTGGCACCAAATATGGAATGATTGCAACCGGCCAAAATCTGGTGCCGTTAATGACCTACGGTTATATACCAAAGGTCGTTTTGCTATGTGTCTTGTCAATCACCAAGCTGAGATTATTGACTGCAGGAGCGAGCGTCTTGCAACTAAACCAAATGAAATTTGAAGATTCATTGGGGGAAAAAAGTCAAAAAGTGTCACTTCAGAGCTTCCAAGTGAGAGTGACAGGATTGTCTATTTCACCAGTGATTTTTTTCACCTGATCCAGTGTTAGAAAACCGCTATGAGTCACTACAAGTGGATATTCTAGTTGATATTAAATCCGATATTGGTTTTGTAGTTACGACTTCTTCTCGCATGGTTACATCAAAATTTATTACATGCAAGTGATAACTGCTGCAGCATCTACATGTTTTACCAAATCATTTTTAATTCTGGTATTCTGGTATTTTGTGTGCTTTTTTGGGCAATAAAGATATTGATTGATTGATATTAAGGGTTGCCCCTCCTCAATACCTCGCTCTTTACGCTAAAGCTGTTAGCATCTTTAAAAAAGATTCACATTCTAATTAAATAGCTCTCGTGTTTAGTTTTAGTAAATAATTAAACTTTAGCGTAAAGAGTAAGGTATTGAGGAGGGGAAACCCTTCATAAATGGAATAATTACTGTTAGTTTTTCAAATAATACAGGTAAATCTGGCTCACCCTCTAAGAAAAATACCCCTCCCCCTCACGGAATACTCCTCTGCTGAAATTTAGTTCAAAGTAAACTGCCCCCCCCCTTCATATTCCCTGAAGACAGTTCCATCCTCGCTGAGAATCCCCTCTCCCTGTAATATTGCTTGTGGATAATTCAGTCTGGAAAATTCTCCTTAGCATTATTTGATTTGATTAAGACTTTCATCTATGATCGGTTTCTCGATCACTCAAGAAATACCCCTTCCGTGGAAATTATTTCCTAGAAAGCAAAACACACCGAAAAAAGCCTCTGGATAAATTCCCCAGAACATCTCCGCATGAAAAATTTGGCCAAGAGAATGTACGACAATGAAAAAGAATTTCATATATTACTATAATACTAAATTCCCTCAGTGTAACATTTCCCCTGGAATATTCATCCTCTCCCCCAAGATATCTCTCTCCCCAAGGAAGATTCTCCCTATAGAGATTCACCCCATGCACAGTCACCACAAACACCCCCCTCCCAAAAAAAATATCAGCATACTTACCAATAATAAATATTATACTTAAACATCGGATAAATGCCATAGCTTACAGGCCTCTCCCCACGGACTTGGGGGGGGTCGTTTTACCCTCTAGGGACACAGTTGTTTGATTTTTCAACAATTATGAACGAAATGCCGATCTCAGAATTTTGATCAGATATTTATGGGGGGAAATGGGCGTGAAAGGGCGCACAGTTGCTCTCCAATCTTTTTTGTTATTTAAAAGAGAACTAGAACTTTTAATTTCCGTTCAAATTCACCCTCTCCGAATCTCTTAGGACCATTATTTCGATACAAGCACCTCCGGAAAAAAAATGAATAAACACGCATCTGTCATTTGTCTTCTGACAAAAATAGCAAAATTCCACATTTTTCCAGGTAGGAGCTTGAAACTTCTACAGTATGATTCTCTGGTGCGCTGCATTTGATGGAGTGGTTTTCATTAAGATTCATTTAATATCAGGGGGTGCCCCCCTCCCCCATTTTGAATATTAGGCAAATTTTCTTAGGGTCGTAATTTTTGATGAGTATCATTAAACTTGATGAATCTTATATATTTGGAATCAGCTTAATAAGCTGAATCTTTTGATGTATTTATTGATATCAAAATTCCATTTTCAGTGTCTCGGTTACTATTGAGTCGAATCGCTCCTTTCTTAAAGTTCGTTACCACGAACTGCTTGATATATACTATCTTTATAAGCGAGCAATAATTGTGTATTTTTGTATTTATTTATTTTTTTCTCGAAAACGGCCGCATATTTTTTCGGGAAAATTGGTATCCTGGGATTTTTTGTCCTAAATAAACGATCGAAATAGGTCAGAAGTTTGAGAAAATTCGTTAAAAGCCACAATTTTTGAAAAAAAATTATTTACATAAGTGACGTCACATTTATGAACACATTTGAAAAGCATACATACGTCATATTTGTATATATATATATATATATATATATATATATATATATATATATATATATATATATATATATATATATATATATATATATATATATATATATATATATATATATATATATATATATATATATATATATATATATATATATATATATATATATATATATATATATATATATATATAGCACCATTTCATTTCCTTAATACGTTAGCTTCGCTGCCGGGCCCCTGGCGCTAGGCACGCGGAATGCTTCTATATATGGATTCTCATTGTCGCTTGTCTTCTAGCCACAGACAAATTGAGACAATTTGCTATCTTTCCATACTATTGGCTATTCAAAGATATTTCATTATTAAAGCATGTCTGCTAACAACGATATCTACTAACCTTCAAACTTTTGGTTTTCTTTTTTAAGGTTTTGAATTGTTGTTATTCCTTGTTAAAATATATACAAATATTTTTGCAATTACCGGCCGCCGGACCCTGGCATTCAGCAGGCGGCAGGCTTCTTTATATGAATTCTCATTGTCGCTTGCCTTCTAACGGCACACAATTTGCTGTCTTGTCATACGGCTGTCTTTTCAAAGATATATGATTCTTAAAGCAAGTCTGATTTCTAACAACGATATCTAATAAGCTTCAAACTTTTGGTTTCTTTTTTAAGGTTTTTGAATTGTTGTAATTCCTTGTTAAAATATATACAAATATTTTTTGCAATAACCAGCTTTCAGCTCTTTGCGCAATATAATGTCTTTTCATACTGCATCTTTTGAAAGATATTTGATTATTATAGGAAGTCCAATTTCTAACAACGATATCTACTAAGCTTCAAAGTTTTGTTTTATTTTTTAAAGCTTTTAAATTGTTGTAATCCCTTCTTAAACTAAAAAAAAATATTTTTGCAATTACCAGCTTTTTGCTCTTTACTCAAATAAATATCTTTTCATACTGAAATCTATTCAAAGATATTTGGTTATTACAGCATGTCCGATTTCTAACAAGGATTTGTACTAAGCTTCAAACTTTTGGTTTTATTTTTCAAGGTTATTGAATTATTTTAATCCCTTGTTAAAATATTTACAAATATTTTTTGCAATTACCAGTTTTTGGCTCACTATGCAATTAAATGTCTTTTCATACTGTTCTATTCAAAGATATTCGATTATTACAGCAAGTCCGATTTCTAACAACAATTTCTACTAGGTTTCAAACTTTTGGTGTTATTTTTTAAGGTTTTTGAATTGTAGTAATCCCTTGTTAAAATATACACAAATATTTTACAATTACCAGTTTTTTTGTTTGCTCTTTGTGCAATTAAATTTCTTTTGATACTGCGGTCTTTTCAAAGATATTTGATTATTACCGCAAGTCCAATGTCTAACGACTTCTACTACACTTCCAAATTTTGGTTTCATTGTTTAAGGGTTTTGAATTATTGTAATCTCGTTTTAAAATTTATACAAATATTCTTGCAATTCAGGTTTTTTTTTCTTTTTACGCAATTAAATGTCTTTTCATGCTGGTCTATTCAAAGATATTTGATTATTACAGCAAGTTCGATTTCTAACAATGATTTCTACTAAGCTTCAAACTTTTGGATTTCTTTTTTAAGGTTTTTAAATTGTTGTAATCCCTTATTGAAATATATGCAAAAATTTTTGCAATTATAAGTTTTTAATCTTAAAGAAATTGAATATTAAATTCTCCATACTTTAAAATCTTAAATATCTCCACATGTGACAAGTGTGACAACGTCATTGCAATACTGACGTATATAAAAATGATGTCATTCACATAAATTCTTTTTTCCCAAAATAAAGGCTCTTAATTTATTTTCTCAAACTTCTAACCTTTTTAAATTGGTTTTTTGGGCCAGAATATACCAGGATGCCAATCCCGAAAACATATGAAGCCATTTTCGAGAAAAAAAATATATATAAAATATATATACACACACACACACACACGTATATATATATATATATTTTATATATATATATATATATATATATATATATATATATATATATATATATATATATATATATATATATATATATATATATATATAAGTAAACTAAAGATGTAAAAGATTTTAAAGTAAACTAGGATGGGAGGGCGGTTGATAAACAATCACTTTGCAATGTCCTCCTCAACATGCCCTGCACTTTTCATCTTAATATCTTTGTCTTTTTGGACACACGGATACTCTTACATTCTCCCCTTTTCCAAGAATAAATCCTGCATGTAAACAATAGCAAAATTACATAATTTACAACCCTTGCATCAGGGGCTATGGGAGGAGTATCCCCAAAGGGCATAGCATCCCCAGAGGAGTTTTTATTAGGAATTTCACTGTTTTGCACAAAATGGCAAAAATTTAGATGACTGTTTAGAGGAGGGACATCAACAAGGCAAAGCTGGGGCTGGTTGCCATCCAAGCACTTTCAATATCCCTCTTAATATACACCAATTTCTACTTTTGGATATAGATGGAAATTTTAAAAAATGCTTATCTTTTCTTCATTATTTTTATTTGTCACATCTTCCTCTTTGCTGCTCAATTTGGAATATGGGAGGAATCTTCTGAGGGACTGGGGTAGTTGTCCGTGGAAGGTATTTTCCGAAGAAATTGCCCAGAGAGATTTTCCCTGGTGGGGTTTCTATGAGTTGGGTTTTTCGGGGGAATATTCCGCATACTGCTTATTCAGAGTACTCGAAGGCAAGTGGATGTACCAAAAGAAAAATGCACCCATAAATGACATAAAAATAAAAACCTTTCTTCCAAGCTTCAACGACTATTTGTTCTAAGCATTGGCCGAAAGAAACATAATAACACATTATGTAAGATGTTTTGCTATTTGAAAGTTAAATTAATTTGTAATATAAATAATGTACATCAATAATATAACAAATAACTTTAGATAGGCACTACAGTCTGTTACCTTCTTTTCCTATGCACTTTTCTCGGTCAATTTCAGTCTTCAAGGGCTGTAAAAATACTTGAGGTTTTGACATTCTCTGACCAGCTTTTCCAAAAGGGCGATTTCTATCTGCAGCCACCTACGAGCAAGGTATAAACAATTTACAAGACAATGCCACCTTTCCATTTACAGAGGAAATAGATCAATGTCGATATATAAGATCAGGTAAACTTTTTTGATTGGACAGTGAACGAAATCAATCACTTATATTTATCAACTACGAGTGAAAAACAACTACGGCCAATAGTAACAAAAACTATAAAACCAGGAGTCTAGATAACAACTAATGCACCAGCAAATTGAATTTCTATTCTGATTCCAAATACATAAAATTCATTAATGTTAATGTTACCCATTAAAAGCTACGAGCCTGAGAAATTCCACCTGGCTTTAAAAAAAAGAGTGAACAGTCCCAAAAAGGCGATTGGTCCTTAGAAAATCACATGATTGCATTCAGCATATTAGATAACCCAAATGTATATGTTTTATTCACCTATCTATAAGATATAGAATTTTGCTATGTTTTTTCAGGAGAAAAATCACGGACGCTTTTCTTTATTTATTTTTGTTTGGTTTATTGTTTTTTTAGGGTAATCGCATCGAAACAAAATTCCAAAAAGATTGAGCGAGGGCTCATTTAAACTGAAATTGAAAGTTCTAGTGCTTGTTTTCAGTGAACAAATGCATTGTGCTACGGAAGTGATGTTTCCTGTCATTCTGTGGCACCTATTTACGAATTTTCCTAAAATTCAACCAGCTTACCTCATTGGCAATTATGAAAATTGTAATATATTTTTAATATTATGGTTTGTTAACTAGAAAAGGCGTTAGATAGAGCAATTTCCTTTCAAATGAGCCCTTAAACAGCTCTGTCTTATGTTCCAGTATCAGTGCAGCGGAAAAAATATGTTATGACGTCATCATAGATTAAATACGATCACCCCTGGGAAAAAATAAATTCTCCTAAAGTCTTACCTGATCTAGATCGTTTATTTTTTCAGCCAGAAAATACTAGTGGGTCAATTTTCGTAAGAAACTACCAATGTATTTTTGAGAAGACTACATGTACACACACATACATACATGCACAATTTTTACTCCTTGGAAGATAAAAGATTTTGAAGTTGGCTTAAATCTTCGATACCGTTACCAAAAATTTATTGCTTGGATTTATTTCCGAGTCTAAACCGAGTCAGGATTTATCTATAAGCTTGTACTGAGGCATGACATTTTGCAGATATATTGAGAAGTGCTTCATTATTTCGGTTTAAACAAGGTTTAGCATGGCTATTATTAACGTATGAGCCCCATCACTAGCTTTTAAGACTATCCATTGCGTTAAAAGTATGTGGGATAAATACGTTGGATACATCGCTCTTTACCAAGTCAATGGCATCAACACTGATATTGTTTTTAATTTCTTTGCTTATCTTAGCTCTTTTATTTTGGACTGTTTGTGGACTTTTTTTTTTACAAAGGTCTCAGGATTTTTAACACGAATGTTTAGGCTTTACTATTCTATTCTATTTGCAGTTTCAATCAAGTTTTGTCGGTTTTATAAATTTCAACATATTAATTTTTTTTTTACATACGAGCAAGATAAAAATAATTTATTCTCTCTTAGTAGTGTCATATATGGTAAAGCAACAGACCTAATGGTTTGAAGCCAATTAAACTGACATTAAGGAAATGCTATACGTGATACATATGCAAATATAGCGGTGACAATTTTGGTCAGTATTATTTTTTAAACATTTCAAAAAAGGCTCTCGACTGGAAATGAGCCCTTTAAATGAAATATTAAAAAGTTTAATCCTTTAATACACAATTTTTCTTGGTGTTTTTAAAATTTTCAAAAGAAACAGACTTGAAATTTTCAAAAAATTGCTTTTTTCTTGAATAAGTGTTATTTCCATATGAATCTTCTGCGATACATCTTTGTCTCAAGTTCAACGACAAGGCTTGGGCTCACAATTGTACTAAAACAAATCCATCTACTATTAGAAGAATATTTTGGGAAGAGCAGCAGTTCTTATAAATCCTGAATTCTTCCCACATTTTTAAAAACAAGTTGCCACATCTCAATCATACCTGAAAACCATACTGAAATCATACTGAAATACAAAGCCATGCCTTCGAGCCTTGCTGGACCTTCGAGGTGTGCCGACTCAATATGACCTTTTTGGATGAGGATAGAGGGGCTAGGCATGAGGGTTTGTCTCGGGTCTTTGCTATAGCTGACTTTACGATAGCTGATATGTCTGGCAAACGTCTGACATGCATTTTTGTTTGGATAGGATGAAGTTTGGAAGAAAATTCCGGCATTTTTCTTAAGTTTAAATTTCACTGATTTTTTATTAACGAAGTCAGTTCTCTTTCAGCTATAATGTTTAATTTCAAGGAGAATAAATTTCTGGTTCACCGAGTTTAATGCCCGTGCCACATCATAGTCACATCTATCTATAAAGAAAGTCATATATCATGAATGACATGGCAATTTTCTTGATTTTAGCGTCACACTTGTATTTAAAAAGCAAAAAATTAAAATTACAAGAAACTACTTTAAAGAGTTGGCAACAACAGTAATTTGTGTCCAACTGTTCGCTACTAATACTAAATCTTCTTACCTTTTTTCAGATTCCTCTCCCAGAGAAAAAAACCGCTGTTCTAAGTTTCCATCTGTTCTAGTTTGAAAAATTGTGCTTTGGACCTTGACTCTGATTGGTCAGTCAAGAAATTTATGTTTGAAAGTTGAACGATGTTCAACTCGAGAAATTACGAACGACGAACGTAATTGGCGCTGTTGTCGTGCGTAATTTTGATTTTATTGACAAGTGTGACTATAATGTGGCATGGGCATAAGGTTTGAGAGCATATGATCTAAGAAGTGATTGATGATAACAAGAATAGAACATATATATCATGATGATAGTATAAATAGAACTAGAAGAAATCAATGCATATGTGTGGACTGAACTGAAACATGGACAATTATTAAAGCCAATTTTGATCGATCACTACATAGATGCAGAACCTAAAATCAGAATTCTAATCATACCTGAGCTATAGATGCAAGACTACCTTCAGGTGTACCATGATCCCTTCTCAACTGGTCTTCTGCCGATTTTAAAACTGCGGCCTCGTGTCTTGTAACTTTCTCCAAATCGGTAGAAAAACATATATTACCAATCTCTATAAGAAAATACACTTTTCATTTAAATCCTTAGTTTTCACGCTTAGTTTTCACGTTATGATATAAAGGGACAAATGAGCAACAGGCTCTGGTTTGGGAGGGGGAAGAAAAGATTCCTTTAAAGAAGCGTTGGGTGATCTAAACCCAAATATTAAACTATCAGGCCTTAATTTTCAAAAAGGTCCCTTGAACCAGACACAAGCAGAGTTATACACGGAAACACAGACACAAAAAGACAAAGATTAAATCCCACACAGCTACAAACGCAACAGACACACAAAAATTAGTAAAAAGATACTGAGCATGTCTCCATTCCTGGCACATGGCCCGCGACAAGCTGGTTTATATGTGGTTCTCACTACTGTTTGTTTTCTAAACGAGATTAATGTGGACTTCTTTTCTATCTTTGTCCTGAGTAATAAAGTGGTGGGGCAGTTCTGTGTAAGGCACAAGATCTATTAAAGTTTTTCTAGTGGTTATAACCTATCCCATTCTCCAACGGATTATATGAAAACCGGGTAAAACATTGTAAAAAGAAAATCAGCAGGCTTACTGTCGTGACTCTGGGTTTTGTAAGGAGCATTCGGAATTAAGCGCTGAGTTGCACCATCTCTACAACTAAGATACTTTATTCCATTCAAACTTCTGTTCAGTCGACAATCTTTACAGTGCTTCCACTATCCCCGAATTTTCGGGGATTTCCCCGAAAATCTATGTGTCTCCCCCAAAAAAATTTTATTCCCCGAATCACCGAAATTTCCCCGAAAATCAACCAATCACGGTGTCAACCCTAGGGACTACCCCTAGCAAACGTTACTTTACATACCATAA
The DNA here is from genome assembly GCF_049724085.1 of Artemia sp. Qi Xiang Cuo. NCBI lineage: Eukaryota > Metazoa > Arthropoda > Branchiopoda > Anostraca > Artemiidae > Artemia > Artemia sp. Qi Xiang Cuo. Next base: position 89,932,108 of record NC_142794.1, read on the forward strand.
TTTTTCACTACTCTCTTGTTCGTTAATTTTCGTCTCCTGTGTTACTTTGCATAAGAACCAGAATGATACAATTTAAGTATAGACAGTTCTTCATATTTTCACAAAAGTATCATTTTCCTGCATTTAGATTCAACCATTTCGAATGCAGTATTCCAAATGCTATAACATTCTTACTTTTAGGTCATTCGTGGTCAAGACAATCTTGACAAAATTAGCTTTGAATTTTACTTGAAGTTGTTGAACGCTCACTTGGATTTTGGGTTTTTAAATTGAACTTTTAAAGAAGTAGAATTGTTTTGAAAGCCGAATCATAAGTTTAAATTTTGTTGTCTTTTGCTATTTTTGGTTTTGGACATACTGTATTAATGTTTAATACTTAATTATTGGAGGCATAATATGTTGAAGGAATTGATCTTTTTTGCCAGGAATTCTTACCATTTAAATTTTTTCGTTCAGTTGGTGTGTAAAATTTAAGTGCTTTTCTTTTTTATCTGAGGATTGTATTTGTAAGCACTCCCCTCACAATTATTACTCTGGTCCCTTCATCTGTGTAATATTTTAAGTGGACGTAATATTTCAAATTGCAATTTTAGGATCTTATTACGGTCTCGCAAAGCTGTTAAACAGGCGAAAAAATTTTTACTGAAAATATGTTCTGCTCAAATTCGGGATAGCCAAGTAAACTTGCTTAAATATCTAGGCCTACATTTACAACTTCTAATGCTTGAACAGTTTTAGTAACCCTGTATGAAGGCTAATTCTGAGATAAAAATAGAACAATTTAAAGAAATTGTGGTATAATTTATTTTATCGGGAGAACTGTCCCTAAATAACATATTCATACCATAAAAAATACACCACCCCCCTCCTAAGTTAGTCAAAATTTAGCTGTAGACTATGTACAAGGTCGGGGAATAGAGGATTTAAACGGAAGTGACCCCAAAAATATTATTCATAAGAAAATCTCCATTACAGCTTAAAGTACAATATTTGGTTATTAGGCTCATGTTGTTTTCTTGTCAAGTTTTCTATTATTTTCGGACTTATTTACCATGAACTGTTGGTTAATGATTCAAAATAAAGTTAGTGTGAAAAAAAAGAATGAGTAACTTTTATATTATTTGTAGCCTATAGCTATCATGTCCAGACATTAGATGGGCTGATATAAAAATGAGACTGCAATAAGCGCTATATTTGACACATGGCTGGTCGGAGGGTTGGTGGAAGGAATGGAGGGCTAATCAGTGACTATACAGTAATTATAACGTAACCAAAAAGAAAGGAAAGCACAGGACAAAACAACAATGAAAAATGTAGGCATCGAGGGGGTATTTTCCGCCAGGGGGGGTACTTTCCTCGGGGGTATTTTTCACGAGGCGTATTGTCAGCGGGAGTGTATTTGCTGCGGGTTATTTTTTGTGAGGGGGCGGGGCACTTTCCGGTTTTTTCCGCTAGGAGATTTTCCGGGGGGTGAACACCTAAAACCTTAGAATCAGCGTGAAAAGCCAATAATGTGTCTATTGTTGTCGAAATTTCCTTTCAGGTTAAGTTTAAATTTACTTGTTTAATTTAGTACTTGTTGGTTTTAAGTTTTAATGTTGCCCATACTTATAGGTTAAATGTTGTCTATTTAACTTACATATCTAGAAACTGCAAAGAATATTAGTTTTTTAATATTATTAATGAATTACTGAGGTTAATGACTTAATGAAAAACTGCTACAGGTATTTACAGTTAACATGTGTTCACTATTTTTTATTTTTACAATTTTGAAGTTTTTGCCGCAATATCAGCAATAAGTGCTTTCAGCCCGAAAACCCTGGAGCGCGGGTTTCCAATCACGTGCTCTGGCTCTGGCTCTGTTATCGAAAGAAATGGAAATTTAAGAAAGGTACGGGCTGAATAGAACTAACATTAGACAAAGACCCCAAGTGCAGAAGAAGGATACTTACATAAAAAACATGACACCTGATGGTATTAAAATTTAACTTTTATGATTTGGACATATTAATGAGTCATACAATAAAATCGTGCTTTTTCAATTTTGTTTTTTCAAAAATTACACACACAAGAACTGTCAATATCTGACTTATAAAAACAATTTTTAGCGTTCCTCGCAAAAAGTTCAGAGTATTTTGCCAAAGTTAAGAATCTGACTAAATTGAAACCAGAAGAAAGTGTCGTAAAAGACGTCGTGAAAATAGGGGCGTGTTCCCGGTCAGACGAAAAGTTAATAATATTTAATAAAAATTTAATATTTCGTTCCAGATGAGAGTAAATTAACAGCAGGAACGATCGAAAATTGAATTGGAATCAAATTTTGTATTAAATGTTTGTGAATACGGCAAACTAGCACATTTACTAAATTAACCTCTGAAAATTCATGATCAAAGTGGGTATAATGGAGGCAAATGACCAATCTAATAGTAATTAATGAGTATTAAGGGATCAAAACTCATATTTTACTCATTCCTCATTAAACTTACTCGTGTTTTAATAATAAATTACAATGCATATTAAGGCATTAGTTAATAAACTGTTCCAGGTCGGCAGTTAATTCGTATCAAATTTGAAGTAAATACGAATTAAATTGCAATTTAATTGAACACACTCTGGAACACACTCTAGGTCGGTGTTCATAAAACATTTCGTTGTTTATGGATGTGGCGTTAGTTCAGCAGTGCCTAGTGACGAGAAGCCACAATGATAAAGACATTTCAGGGTTCCGACAGTGCTATTCCATTATTAGCAGAACGAAAATAGGTGATAGTAAACTTAGCGTAACCGCTATATCTAGTGTTGCTTCGCAATATGGTCATTTTGTAGATAACACCGTTTGGGAGGGTAGGGTTATCATTAATGTAAAACGATTCGACAGTCGTATTACGTTTGACAAAAAAGCAAGAAAATACAATTAATTTAATAGCCAAAAATACGACCGTAATTTTCAACCAGTGGACAAAAATAAGTGAAGACAAAAGTAGTAAGAGTGTACGCACTTTGAATTGCACAAGGAATTGCACAAGAATATGCAGTGTCGTTTGACGTTCGCATTGTAAAAAGTGACCAATCCTTTACCTACAAAGTGGCCAAGCATGTTTTGAAACTATAGTCAAGGCTGTATAAGATAATCAGACTGGCTTTTTGTTATTGATATGAATTGCACAAGAATGTGCAGCGTAGCTTCACGTGGACATTTAAAAAAAAATCTGTCAACCAATAAACTGCTCAAACACGTTTTGAAACTATAGTCAAGTGTGTATAAGATAATCAGACTGTTTTTTTGTTTTTGATATGAATTGCACAAGAATGTGCAGCGTAGCTTCACGTGGACATTTTAAAAAAAAAAGTTAGGAACCTATAAAGTGCCCGAGCATGTTTTGAGAGTATGGTTGTTTTTTTTTTTTTTGTTTTTTTTAAATCAAAAACTAGAGATTGTCAAATTGCGTTATCCACTGTTCCATTTCTTTGAATTATGTGCTATCAAGAGCGGTTTCTGATTTTTTTTTTCTGGACAATTGCCTTAACTCGAGAGTAGTTTGATTAAATATGTAACACGTCTAAAATTGTTTGATTGACACTTCCAAAAAGGGATAAGGGATTCACGAATTGGACTATACAAACGATATTAATGGAATAATAGAGAAAAAAAAAACAGAGCTAGATAGTATTTGCGAGTTGGATTGTATGAAGGTGGAGAAAAAGGGTTAAAGTGATTAAGAGTTAAGGTAACCCTGAAGAGCATGTTAATTCATACCTTATTTATTATAAATTTGAGACAACATAAATCTATGAAAATGGTTAATGATGATAGAATGACATTGCAAGTTGACCTAGCTCTACCTCTCCGATGTGTTCTGTATAATACACAAGTGGTGTTTGAACAGTGTTGTCAGTTTAAAATAGAGTCTAACGTTATAGTATACTAAAAGTTGATACTAAGAGAGATGTAGATGGCAAGAAAAGAATTTTAATAATGAAATTCAGAACAAACCTTAGAAATCATTGCAAATCAAGTAGTAAGGTGTATGTGAGTACAAACCCTCAAGGATCATAAGCACCAACGATCCTAACCAGCAGAGACATAAACCCCCCAAAGGTCCCCTATCCCCAAACTCAAAGGGCGCCCCCTACCCTCCAATTTTTTGGATTTGTCAAAAAATTTGTCTTTCTTGGTTTGAATGTCTAAAGTGTCTGTCTTTATCTGTATGTCTGATTCTATTTGTTTATATGTCTGGGTTGGTGTTTGCAAGTCCAAGTATCTGTCTTTGTTGGTTTGAATGTCTAAATTGTCTGTCTTTCTCTGTTTGTGCGTCTGATTCTATTTTTTTGCATGTCTGTGTTTGTGTTCGAAAGTTGAAGTATATGTCTTTGTTTTTAGGATTGTCGAAAGTTCCTATCTTTTTCTGTTTGTATGTCTGATTTTATTTGTTTACATGTCTGGATTGGTGTTTGCAAGTCCAAGTATTTGTCTTTGTTGGTTTGAATGTCTAAATTATCTGTCTTTCTCTGTTTGTGTGTCTGATTCTATTTGTTTGCATGTCTGGGTTGGTGTTTGCAAGTCCAAGTATCTGTCTTTGTTGGTTTGAATGTATAAATTGTCTGTATTTCTCTGTTTGTCTATCTGATTCTATTTGTTTGCATGTCCCGGTTGGTGTTTGTAAGTCCAAAAATTTGTCTTTGTTTGTTTGATTGTATAAAGTGTCTGTTTTTCTCTGTTTATGTGGGTGATTCTATTTGTTTACATGTCTTGGTTGGTGTTTGCAAGTCCAAGTATTTGTCTTTGTTGGTTTGAATGTTTAAAGTGTCTGTTTTTCTCTGTCTGTGTGTCTGATTCTATTTGTTTGAATGTCTGGGTTGATGTTTGTAAGTCCAAGAATTTGTCTTTGTTGGTTTGAATGTCTAAAGTGTCTGTCTTTCTTTGTTTACATGTTTGATTCTAATTGTTCGCATGTCTGGTTTTGTTTTTACAAATTCACGTATTTGTCTTTGTTGGTTTGAATGTTTGAAGTGTCTGTATTTATCTGTTTGTGTGTCTGATTCTATTTGTTTGCATGTCTGGGTTAGTGTTTGCATGTCCAAGTATTTTTCTTTGTTGGTATGAATGTCTAAAGTATCTGTCTTTTTATGTTTGTGTGTCTTATCATATTTATTTGCATGTCTGGGTTGGTGTTTGCAGGTCCATGAATTTGTCTTTGTTGGTTTGAATGTCTAAAGTGTCTGTCTTTCTCTGTTTATGTGGCTGATTCTATTTGTTTACATGTCTGGGTTGGTGTTTGCAAGTCCAAGTATTTGTCTTTGTTGGTTTGACTGTTTAAAGTGTCTGTCTTTCTCTGTTTGTGTCTGATTCTATTTGTTTGCATGTCCGGGTTGGTGTTTGCAAGTCCAAGAATTTGTCTTTGTTGGTTTGAATGTCTAAAGTGTATGTCTTTCTCTGTTTCTCTGTTTACATGTCTGATTTTATTTGTTTGAATGTCTGGGTTGGTGTTTGCAAGTCCAAGTATTTGTCTTTGTTGGTTTGAATGTCTAAAGTGCCTGTGTTTTTCTGTTTGTGTGTCTGATTTTATTTTTTTGCATTTTTGGGTTGGTGTTCTTAAGTCAAAGTATTTGTCTTTGTTAGTTTGAATGTATAAGGTGTCTGTCTTTCTCTGTTTTTTTGTCCGTTTCCATTTTTATGCATTTCCTAGTTGGTATTTGCAACTAAAAATATTTTTCTTTTCTATTTTGAATATATAAAGTTTATTTCTGTATCTGTTTGTTTGTCTGATTCGATTTGAATGCATGTATGTGTTGTTCTTTGCAAGTCCAAGAATTTGTCTTTCTTGGTTTGAATGTCTAAAGTGTCTGTCTTTCTCTGTTTGTGTGTGAGATTCTATTTGTTTGCATGTCTGGGTTGGTGTTTGCAAGTCCAAGTATCTGTCTTTGTTGGTTTGAATGTCTAAAATGTCTGTCTTTCTCTGTTTGTGTGTCTGATTCTATTTTTTTGCACGTCTGTGTTGGTGTTTGCAAATCCAAGAATTTGTCTTTGTTGGTTTGAATGTCTAAAGTGTCTGTCTTTCTCCGTTTCTGTGGCTGATTCTATTTGTTTACAAGTCTGGGTTGGTGTTTGCAAGTCCAAGTATCTGTCTTTGTTGGTTTGAATGTCTAAATTGTCTGTCTTTCTCTGTTTGTGTGTCTGATTCTATTTTTTTTCAGGTCTGGGTTGGTGTTTGCAAGTCCAAGAATTTGTCTTTGTTGGTTTGAATGTCTAAAGTGTCTGTCTTTATCTGTTTGTGTGTCTGATTCTATTTGTTTGCATGTCTGGATTGGTGTTTGAAAGTCCAAGTATTTGTCTTTGTTGGTTTGAATGTCTAAAATGTCTTTCTTCTCTGTTTGAGTGTCTGATTCTATTTGTTTGCATGTCTGGGTTGGTGTTTGCAAGTCCAAGTATCTGTCTTTGTTGGTTTGAATGTATAAATTGTCTGTATTTCTCTGTTTGTCTATCTGATTCTATTTGTTTGCATGTCTGGGTTGGTGTTTGTAAGTCCAAGAATTTGTCTTTGTTTGTTTGAATGTCTAAAGTGTCTGTTTTTCTCTGTTTATGTTGGTGATTCAATTTGCTTACATGTCTTGGTTGGTGTTTGCAAGTCCAAGTATTTGTCATTGTTGGTTTGAATGTTTAAAGTGTCTGTTTTTCTCTGTTTGTGTGTCTGATTCTATTTGTTTGCATGGATGGGTTGATGTTTGCTAGTCCAAGAATTTGTCTTTGTTGGTTTGAATGTCTAAAGTGTTTGTCTTTCTTTGTTTACATGTCTGATTCTATTTGTTTGTATGTCTGGGTTGGTGTTTGCAAGCCCAAATATTTGTCTTTGTTGGTTTGAATGTCTAAAGTGTCTGTCTTTCTCTGTTTTTGTGTCTGATTCTATTTGTTTGCATGTCTGGGTTGATGTTTGCAAGTCCAAGTATCTGTCTTTGTTGGTTTGAATGTCTAAAGTGTCTGTCTATTTTTGTTTGTGTGTCTGATTCTATTTGTTTTTATGTCTGGGTTGTTGTTTGCAAGTCCAAGTATCTGTCTTTGTTGGTTTGAATGTCTAAAGTGACTGTCTTTTTCTGTTTGTGTGTCTGATTCTATTTGTTTGCATGTCTGGGTTGGTGTTTGCAAGTCCAAGTATCTGTCTTTATTGTTTTGAATGTCTAAAGTGTGTCTATCTCTGTTTGTGTGTCTGATTCTATTTGTTTGCATGTCTGGGTCGGTGTTTGCAAGTCCAAGAATTTGTCTTTGTTGGTTTGAATGTCTAAAGTGTCTGTCTTTCTCTGTTTATGTGGATGATTCTATTTGTTTTCGAGTCTGGGTTGGTGCTTGAAAGTCCAAGTATCTGTCTTTGTTGGTTTGAATGTTTAAAGTGTCTGTCTATCTCTGTTTGTGTGTCTGATTCTATTTGTTTGCATGTCTGGGTTGATGTTTGCAAGTCCAAGAATTTGTCTTTGTTGGTTTGAATGTATAAAGTGTCTGTCTTTATCTGTTTGTGTGTCTGATTCTATTTGTTTGCATGCCTGGGTTGATGTTTGCAAGTCCAAGAATTTGTCTTTGTTGGTTTGAATGTCTAAAGTGTCTGTCTTTTTGTTTGTGTGTCTGATTCTATTTGTTTGCATGTCTGGGTTGGTGTTTGAAAGTCCAAGTATATGTCTTTGTTGGTTTGAATGTCTAAAGTGTCTGTCTTTCTGTTTATGTGTCTGATTCTATTTTTTTGCATGTCTGGGTTGGTGTTTTTAAATCCAAGTATTTGTCTTTGTTGGTTTGAATGTCTAAAGTGTCTGTCTTTCTCTGTTTGTGTGTCTGATTTTATTTGTTTGTATGTCTGGGTTGGTGTTTGCAATTCCAAGAATTTGTCTTTGTTGGTTTGAATGTCTAAAGTGTCTTTCTTTCTATGTTTCTTTGTCTGATTCTATTTGAATGCATGTCTGGGTTGGTGTTTGCAAGTCCAAGTATTTGTCTTTGTTGGTTTGAATGTCTAAAGTGTCTGTCTTTCTCCGTTTATGTGGCTGATTCTATTTGTTTATATGTCTGAGTTGGTGTTTGCAAGTCCAAGTATTTGTCTTTGTTGGTTTGAATGTTTAAAGTGTCTGTCTTTCTCTGTTTGTGTGTCTGATTCTATTTGTTTGCATGACTGGGTTGATGTTTGCAAGTCCAAGAATTTGTATTTGTTGTTTTAATGTCTAAAGTGTCTGTCTTTCTCTGTTTACATGTCTGATTCTATTTGTTAGCATGTCTGGGTTGGTGTTTGAAAGTCCAAGTATATGTCTTTGTTGGTTTGAATGTCTAAAGTGTCTGTCTTTTTCTGTTTATGTGTCTGATTCTATTTTTTTGCATGTCTGGGTTGGTGTTTTTAAATCCAAGTATTTGTCTTTGTTGGTTTGAATGTCTAAAGTGTCTGTCTTTCTCTGTTTGTGTGTCTGATTTTATTTGTTTGTATGTCTGGGTTGGTGTTTGCAAGTCCAAGAATTTGTCTTTGTTGGTTTGAATGTCTAAAGTGTCTGTCTTTCTCTGTTTCTGTGTCTGATTCAATTTGAATGCATGTCTGGGTTGGATTTTGCAAGTCCAAGTATTTGTCTTTGTTGGTTTGAATGTCTAAACTTGAACTTGAACTAAACTGTCTGTCTTTCTCTGTTTGTGTGTCTGATTCTATTTGTTTGCATGTCTGGGTTGGTGTTTGCAAGTCCAAGAATTTGTCTTTGTTGGTTTGAATGTCTAAAGCTTCTGTCTTTCTCTGTTTGTATGTCTGATTCTATTTGCTTGCATGTTTGGGCTGGTGTTTGCAAGACCAAGAATTTGTCTTTGTTGGTTTGAATGTCTAAAGTGTCGGTCTTTCTGTGTTTGTGTGTCTGATTCTATTTGTTTGCATGTCTGGGTTGGTGTTTGCAAGTCCAAGAATTTGTCTTTGTTGGTTTGAATGTCTAAAGTGTCGTTCTGTTTGTGCGTCTGATTCTATTTGTTTGCATATCTGGGTTGGTGTTTGCAAGTCCAAGAATTTGTCATTGTTGGTTAGAATGTCTAAAGTGTCTGTCTTTCTCTGTTTGTGTGTCTGATTCTATTTGTTTGCATGTCTGGGTTGATGTTTGCAAGTCCAAGTATCTGTGTTTGTTGGTTTGAATGTCTAAAGTGTCTGTCTTTCTCTGTTTGTGTCTGATTCTATTTGTTTGCATGTCTGGGTTGGTGTTTGCAAGACCAAGAATTTGTCTTTGTTGGTTTTACTGTCTGAATTGTCGGTGTTTCTGTGTTTGTGTGTCTGATTCTATTTGTTTGTATCTCTGAGTTGGTGTTTGCAAGTCCAATTATTTGTCTTTGTTGGTTTGAATGTCTAAAGTGGCTGCCATTCCCTGTTTATGTGTCTGATTCTTTTTTTATGCATGTCTGGGTTGGTGTTTGCATGTCCAAGTATTTGTCTTTGTTGGTATGAATGTCTAAAGTGTCTTTCTCTGTTTGTGTGTCTCATTCTATTTGATTGAATGTCTGGGTTGGTGTTTACAAGTCCAAGAATTTTTTATTGTTAGTTTGAATGTCTAAAGTATCTCTCTTTCTCTGTTTGTGTGTCTGATTCTATTTGTTTGCATGTCTGGGTTGGTGTTTGCAAGTCCAAGTATCTATCTTTGTTGGTTTGAATGTCTAAAGTGTCTGTCTTTCTGTGTTTGTGTGTCTGATTCTATGTGTTTGCATGTCTGGGTTGGTGTTTGCTAGTCCAAGAATTTGTCTTTGTGGGTTTGAATGTCTAAAGTGTCTGTCTTTTTCTGTTTATGTGGCTGATTCTATTTGTTTACATGTCCTGGTTGGTGTTTGCAAGTCCTAGAATTTGTCTTCGTTTGTTTGAATTTTTAAAGTGTCTGTCTTTCTCTGTTTGAGTGTCAGATTCTATTTGTTTGTATGTCTGGGCTGATATTTGCAAGTCCGAGTTTTTGTCTTTGTTGGTTTGAATGTCTAAACTGTCTGTCATTCTCTGTTTACATGTCTGATTCTTTTTGTTTGCATGTCTGGGTTGGCGATAGCAAGTCCAAATATCTGTCTTTGTTGCTTTGAATGTCTAAAGTGTCTGTCTTTCTTCGTTTATGTGTTTGATTCTATTTGTGTGTATTTCCGGGTTGGTGTTTGCCAGTCCAAAAATTTGTCTTTGTTAGTTTGAATGTTTAAAGTATATTTCTTTATCTGTTTATATGTCTGATTCTACTTGTTTGAATGTCTGGGTTGGTGTTTGCAAGTCCAAGTATTTGTCTTTGTTGAATTGAATGTCTAAACTGTCTGTCTTTCTCTGTTTGTGTGTCTGATTCTATTTGTTTGCATGTCTGGGTTGGTGTTTGCAAGTCCGAGAATTTGTCTTTGTGGGTTTGAATGTCTAAAGTGTCTGTCTTTCTCTGTTTGTGTGTCTGACTCTACTTCTTTGCATGTTTGGGTTGGTGTTTGCAAGTCCAAGTATTTGTCCTTGTTGGTTTGAATGTCTAAACTGTCTGTCTTTCTCTGTTTGTGTGTCTGATTCTAGTTGTTTGCATGTCTGGGTTGGTGTTTGCAAGTCCTAGAATTTGTCTTTGTTGGATTGAATGTATAAACTGTCTGTCTTTCTCTATTTTAATGTCTGATTCTTCTTGTTTGCATATCTGGGTCGGTTTTTGCAAGTCCGAGAATTTGTCTTTCTTGGTTTGAATGTCTAAAGTTTCTGTCTTTCTCTGTTTGTGTGTCTGATTCTATTTGTTTGCATGTCTGGGTTGATGTTTGCAAGTCCAAGTATTTGTCTTTGATGGTTTGAATGTCTAAAGTGTCTGTCTTTCTCTGTGTGTGTCTGATTCTACTTGTTTGCATGTTTGGGTTGGTGTTTGCAAGTCCAAGAATTTGTCTTTGTTGGTTTGAATGTTTAAAGTGTGTGTGTCTTTCTCTGTTTGTGTGTCTGATTCTATTTGTTTGCATGTCTGGGTTGGTGTTTGCAAGTCCAAGAATTTGTCTTTGTTGGTTTGAATGTCTAAAGTGTCTGTCTTTCTCTGTTCATGTGTCTGATTCTTTTTGTATGCATGTCTGGATTAGTGTTTGCATGTCCAAGTATTTGTCTTTGTTGGTATGAATGTCTAATGTATCGGTCTTTCTCTGTTTGTGTTTCTGATTCTATTTGTTTGCATATCTGGGTTGGTGTTTGCAAGTCCAAGAATTTGTCATTGCTGGTTTGAATGTCTAAAGTGTCTGTGTTTCTCTGTTTGTGTGTCTGATTCTAGCTGATTGTATGTCTGGGTTGGTGTTTGCAACTCCAAGAATTTGTCTTTGTTGGTTTGAATGTCTAATGCGTCTGTCCCTCCGTTTATGTGGCTGATTCTATTGGTGTACGTGTCTGGATTGGTGTTTGCAAGTCCAAGTATTTGTCTTTGTTGGTTTGAATGTTTAAAGCGTCTGTCTTTCTCTGTTTATGTGGCTGATTCTACTTGTTTGCATGTCTGGGTTGATGTTTGCAAGTCCAAGAACTTGTCTTTGTTGGTTTGAATGTCTAAAGTGTCTGTATTTCTCTGTTTACATGTCTGATTCTATTTGTTTGCATGTCTGGGTTGGTGTTTGCAAGTCCAAGTATTTGTCTTTGTTGGTTTGAATGTCTAAAGTTTCTTTCTCTGTTTGTGTGCCTGATTCTATTTGTTTGCATGTCTGGGTTGGTGTTTGCAAGTCCAAGAACTTGTCTTTGTTGGTTTGAATGTTTAAAGTGTCTGTCTTTCTCTGTTTGTGTGTCTGGTTCTATTTGTATGCAAGTCTGGGTTGGTGTTTCTATGTCCAAGTATTTGTCTTTGTTTGCAATACCAACCTTTTTTTCAAGTAACTGTATTCACGTTAGGTTCATTTAGGTTCACTTAGCTTGGAGCGCCACGCTAAGTGAACCTAAATCCAACAAAGACAAATTCTTTGACAAATCTAAAAAATTGGAGGGGAGGGGGGCGCCCTTTGAGTTTGGGTATAGGGGACCTTTGGGGGGTTGATGTCTCTGCTGGTTAGGATAGTTGGTGCTTATGATCATTGATGGTTCGTACTCACTTACACCTTACTACTTGATTTGCAATGATTTCTAAGGTTTGTTCTGAATTTCATTATTAAAATTCTTTTCTTGCTATCTACATCTCTCTTAGTATCAACTTTTAGTATACTATAACGTTAGACTCGATTTTAAACTGACAACACTGTTCAAACACCACATGTGTATTATACAGAAGACATCGGAGGTAAAGCTAGGTCAACTCGCAATGTTATTCTATCATCATTAACCATTTTCATAGATTTATGTTGTCTCAAATTTATAATAAATAAGGTATGAATTAACTTGCTCTTCAGGGTTACCTTAACTGCTAATCACTTTAACCCTTTTTCTCCACCTACATACAATCCAATTCGCAAATACTATCTAGCTGTTTTTTCTCTATTATTCAATTAATATCGTTTGTATAGTCCAATTCGTGAATCCCTTATCCCTTTTGGAAAATGTCAATCAAACAATTCTAGAAATGTTACATTCTTAATCAAACTACTCTCGAGTTAAGGCAATTGTCCAAAAAAAAAATCAGAAACCGCTCTTGATAGCACATAATTCAAAGAAATGGAACAGTGGATAACGCAATTTTACAATCTCTAGTTTTTGATTTAAAAAAAAAAAAAAAAAAAAAAAAAACAAACTCTCAAAACATGCTCGGGCACTTTATAGGTTGCCGACTTTTTTTTTAATGTCCACGTGAAGCTACGCTGCACATTCTTGTGCAATTCATATCAAAAACAAAAAACCAGTCTGATTATCTTATACACCCTTGACTACAGTTTCAAAACGTGTTTGAGCAGTTTTTTGGTTGCCAGCTTTTTTTTACAATGTCCACGTGATGCTACGCTGCAAATTCTTGTGAAATTCATATCAAAAACAAAAAGCCAGTCTGATTATCTTATACAGCCTTGACTATAGTTTCAAAACATGCTTGGCCACTTTGTAGGTAAAGGATTGGTCACTTTTTACAATGCGAACGTCAAACGACACTGCATATTCTTGTGCAATTCCTTGTGCAATTCAAAGTGCGTACACTCTTACTACTGACAAAAGCAGATATGTTGGCAAGAAATTCTGCCAAGCCGTCATTAGTGCTAAGAAAAAAAGAACTCACCTTTCGAAGTGAACTGCAACAAAACGGAAGCAACGCCGAATCAAACAAAGAAAAACTAAGCTATAAAAAATCAAAACTACTGATATATCTGATTTGATATAATCAGATTTGGCAAGAATTTTCTGTTTAATGATTCATTTAGCTTGCCTACTGGACTGATTCTTATGAATGTGGTCAAATAATCTTGGGTTAAAGTAAAGAAGAGTGTTGTTTCATTCTCTTAGTTTAAGTTATTATAAATCTGGTTTATGTGAAGTATATCTATTTGAAGCAAGATCTCTATTTGTGCATCATTCGATTTCAATTGCAGTCCTAAAAGGTAGCAGTAGAAATTTATTTACTGTGGAAATTTAAAATAGACTCGTCAAAAAGAACTAAATGATTCAGATGTTGAAACATGTAGAGAGCCAAGGGAGAATCAAAATCATTACTTTTTTTCAGATTTAAGAGAGTTTATGTATTGACAGTTTGTGTTCATAAAGTCGTTCCCCAGCTGCTGACGGGCTCTTTCCAATGTAAGACTTTCCACAAGAACACAGGACTCTGTAAACGCCAATACCAAGTATAGGGTCAGAATTATTTTTTCCCGAACTAAAAAAACGTTTAATTTTTAGTTTATGAAGGAAACAGAAAATGTTTTTCTCTTTAAAAAATTCTAAAATAATAAGCCCATCCTACCCTTCTTTCTCCAATATAGGAGAAAGAAGTGTAGGAGGTATAGAAGTGTAAGTGCAGGCCTATAGCTTGAACATTTCAACTTAAGTCCCGAACTGTTCGCATTATTCCACATGTATGGTATTTTGAGAACCAGGATACATATAGTGTCATTCAATTTAATATTAAGGTATCCATCTAATTCAAAGCTCAGTACCTATTTGACACTAGCCCCCCTCCCTGTTACAACCCGGTAAAATTTTCAACTTGATAGAGCAAGCCACTCCTAAGATTGATTGCAAATTCATCTTTTTGATAACTTGGAAATACATGATTGATTTCTGTAACAGAAGTTGGATGAAGCATTTTAACTTGTAGTACAAAATTGTTTTGGTGGATCAGAAGGGAAACCGCTTATTCCCTTTCCCCTCCAAACTCAAAATTTGAAGTTACCCTTTTCCATTCTCCTCCATTCTTTTTTAATAGGGCCTGAAAGCATCAACTTAGGTCCTCATTGTGATTATAAGATATTGCACAAATGCGATTTTGATCAGCTGACATTTTCAAATCCATCCTCTTAGCTGTTCTCTTGCTTTTGCAGACATGGTATTTTGATAACCTAGATGAGCATAGTGTTTTTTATTTAACTGTACCCTTTCCCCTGAAAAATAGTAAAGTCAATTTGCTTCTCTCCTTCCCCAAAGCCCTCTCTGAGAGTCTAAACTTGATACCCCAATCCCTTCCCTAAATTTTACATCATTGTGACAACCTTAAGGAGCCATTGTGGGCCAGAGGACTCGATACCCCAAGTCCTCTGGCATACCCTGCTATTTGACTGAGCACATTAAGATTTTATAGCAGCTTATAGTGCAATAGGATCAGATATATAAAATTATTTATACTTTTCCCGTCCTCCTGAAACAATAATTTGAAGTCATCTCACTGTATCTTCCCCTTTTATTGTCTTTCAAGAGAATCTAAGTTTTAGCTTCAAACCTGAAGCTTGAAAATATGCAGTTTCAATGACCTGGATACACTATATCTTTCGACTTACCTCTCCCCCTTCCCCATGGAAGTCACCAACAAACCAAAATGTTCGGTCCATTTATCCCTGCCCTATGACTCCCTAAAAGTATCAACTTCGTCTCCGAAGCCATTCCAAAGATACTGTAGATGATTTAAAAACTCTGATGCAGATGCCGCCTTTTCATCTACTAAGGTACGTGTTTCGTCTCCAGGAAATACTCTTGCGACTCTGGGTACCCTCAGTTAAGCAAACAACCCCTATAAGCTTCAAGATGAGCAGAAAACCAAGATCAAACTTGGACATCTATTCTACTATAACACGTTTGTGAAACTTGGCTATTTAAACATTTTAGGATAAATTGCAAATAAGTTTTTGGTATGAGTGACCCCTAGGGCTGATCTTGAACAAAATTGCTATTTCAAATTTTTTTCTAATATCTGGGTTCTTACAGGGATACTAGAAAAAGTCACAGGAGGGAGGGTGGTTACCCTCAAATCCCTTTTGAACCTTCAAAAAAGGCTCTGGAAATTTCACTTTCAAATAAGAGTAGCTCCCTTCTAAGTTTTACAAGAATTTTTTCAATATAAAGTGGCTAGGAGATTTTTATTCTACCCTTTTTCTGCTCTTTTGTTTGGGACAGGTTTGGGTGGAAGCACATTTCTTCTATCTTTTTTTTTAATATAATTTCAAACCATTCAGGAAAAAGTTTTTGGTGCCTGTTTTAGTCACAATATGAGGATGGGGAGCACTTGCCGGATTTTTCTTGTATCTTTTCATCCATAGGCATATGGCTATAAGTTTCAAATTAATGTGAGATAAAAGATTTTTTGGCTCATTTCAGGAGCCTTTGCCCCCTCCTCCCCCGGTAAAATTTGTGATCCGTTTAACCTACAGATATCCCTGAAAGCTACGAAACAACCGCAAACACAATTTGATACAAAACACAATTTGACCCGCTTTTCCCCATATAAATTTATGTGTAAACAACTGACAACTTGCGGTATTTATGGTCCCTTGCCCCAAAGGCTGTAAGGATCAACTTCAAAGTTTTTACTTCAAAGCTACCTCCAATTAATGGCAAAATTGTATCAGATCCAAATATTATATAGAAAATGAAGTCGGCTTATGTGACTGACTAGTTAAAATTATTGCAAATATTGATTAAAGGTAAGTTACCCGGTATTTGAACTTG
This sequence comes from Artemia sp. Qi Xiang Cuo, assembly GCF_049724085.1. Lineage (NCBI taxonomy): Eukaryota > Metazoa > Arthropoda > Branchiopoda > Anostraca > Artemiidae > Artemia > Artemia sp. Qi Xiang Cuo. The sequence goes on from NC_142794.1 coordinate 89,948,115, forward strand.
ACTGCTTTTCAATCGTCCCGGTGATATATACAAGGGAAATTAAGGGGTTTGGCACCTTCCCCAAAACAGTTCCCCCTGAAAAATTTTCGGGATGATCGCTTGCTTGTGGCAGTCACCATTTTTTTAATTTTTCGCTGTTTTACGCTTTGATATTATTAATTTGAAACGTCTAAAAGCAACAAATATAGTTTCTTTACAGATGTTTGTTTCCGATTATGCATCTAATTAGGCTCTACACTTATCAAATATATTACTTGCAACGAATTTTTATTCCCCAGGTCACTATTCTTAAACAGATCGTGGCAACGATCCGTAAGTTAGGAGTAACTCTTGTCAATAGTAACCTCAACTAAAAAGAGGAGTTTTGGTGATGGTATAAAAGCTAAATAATTAGATTCTTATGGTGAAAACCAGAAATAGAAGGATACACATTAGTGCTGCCCTTGCCAAAAAAAATGATTTTCCTTATTGATCACAGCCATTTCTTGGTTAAAGTTTTCGGCCATATTGATCTTATTACTGTACTTTTCATTTCGATTCAACGCCATACGGAACTATTTTTGAGGGAAATAGGGCTATTTTTTTAATTTCTATAAGCATGTTTTTGGAATAAACTTAAATCTTTAAGATTATAGGGAATGTAAGTTGCCATTTTCATTTAGCTTTAAACAGCAATTCGTTCTCATTTGATAGATTTTTTAAATACGTATTTTAATTTTCAGTTTTTATGGGGTGAACTTATTTTGCATTTAGATTGCATCTGACGCAACAAACTTAATAATATAATTTCTTTTAAGCTTTATTTCAGTGTTTGGCCATTAAACTTCGACTTTATCTGCCTAGGTTTCATCTGAAGCTGCAACCATGATTTGAAAGATGTGTGTGTTCTATTATACTGTCAAAAGATGCAGGTGATATGATCTTGAATATTAAAAAAAGGTTTTGTCAAAAATTGCATTATCTCTATAATGTTTCGAAGAACAAAAGATACAGATCACTGTTTCCAATGTGAAAAGATAAATTTCTTCGTTGCTCAAAATGAGGGACTGTAATTTTACTTTGTATGGTTTTGGCTAAGCTGATTCCAATGTTAAAGTTAAACCAAAATCCTGTGATTTCAAGCTACAATTCGAAATTCTCATAAATTGGTTTTCACAATATACTTTTACCATTAATATTAATCGAAAAAAGGTTCCTGTGTAGAAAGCGGTAAGTGCGCGACAATTGTACTGCAAAGGTCTTTATGAAAACAGGTTTATGCTGTCTTGTGATGTATAAACAAACGGTTTCTCACTCCGGGAATTATAATTAAACTTTAGTTTTTTGGGGTTTAAGGGGTGCTAAAAGATACCTAGGTTGGGTTAGGTTAGGTTACGTATTTAATATATGCTATGCTTTACCCCCTTCCCCCTAATGTGCAAATATGTAGCCCAAATTTGTTTCTGAACTATTATATTTTTGTCCTTTTTTAATTTTAATAGCATTAACGAAACTTCCCTTATTGCGCGATTACCGTTTTCTACACAAGTAGGCTAATCGAAAAAATAGTTAATATCTCTGAATCAGCTTTAAAATGTGATTATTCCGAACCTATTTTTTTTAACACTTTTAAAATTAATGGTTTCCACAGTTTGTTTTTTACTAGATTCGGTTTCTGACTTCTTAATCAGCCTGTGACAATGTACGTAATTAAAAAAAAAAAAAGAACTCCCAATAGAGTGAGAAATTTTGACAAAAATGTCCGCATCAAATTCAACATATTAGAGAACTCCACTGAAAATGAGAATCAGTGACATTTTTCCAATAAGAACGATAATGGGCACGCGTTTATTTGTTCGTTTTCCCCCCCAAGTGATTGTATAGAAATGAGAGTCAACAAAAGAAGGCTCGCTTGAACGACAATTCTGATGTCCTTTTGATATAGCTAGACAAATTCTGCTGCAGAAAAGAGGTGTTTTCTGACTATCTTAGCTATGATTTGGTTTCAGTTTTTAAAACTACTGCTGTTTCATCCAGCTACTGATTTAGAGAATAAACAAAAAATTGGATTTTATAGAATAAATTTAGGCCACCAATAAAATAGTTTAGATCTACTACTAAAAAATCAATCAAAATTCATTTCCACTGGTGGGCATGATTTATTTTCTAAGTCTACCCAGTTTCTGTCTTTTTACAATATAGACCTGACAGTTTCATGCAAGTCACAAATATTAGGCAAAAAGCTAGGCTGCATTTGTTAGCCACCTCGTAAATAGTTGGCCAACTACAAGTACCATCACTATTAATAACATATCCTCAAATGTTCTGAAGCCTATATTCCTGTAAATGATTCTTCTCTATCCATTCCAGCTATTCAAAACTTCACTCTTCCCCCCTCCCATTAACTTTTAATTTTAACTGTGCCCCCCCCCCAGTATTTTGACAAAATTATGTCACTGGATCAGCCACGTTTCTTTGTTACCTTATTGTCTGATATACAGCTTATTGTCTGTCATGATAAATACTTATAATTTATTTCTATTTTTTTTTTTAAAGAACTCACATTTCAGGGTCATTTCATTACCGCAACCTCTAATATTCTAATCTTAATTTGCACTTTTTTCATATTTTTCCTTACTTTTTTTTCAACTGTATAATGGCTATTGCACTTTTCATATCATGCCAGGGACGTCGTTTGGGGGTGTCAAGAGGAGGCTGTTGCCCCCTCAATAAAGTGGAGAGTAAATAATTATACATCCCATGCCCTTGGACTATCCGGATATGGACCCATCTTGCCCCCTCAATAAACATGCTGAAGATTCGCCCCTGTATCATGCCATGTAATCTCTTATCAATTTGGATTGCTCCATTAAAATTCCAGCAGTAATAAAGAAATAGCAACAATGTGTTGTTTAAATGGCAAAGTATACCCACTCTCGCTCTTTTCAGACATCTTTTCCTGCTTTGCTTCACAAACACACATTTACGCAGCACTAACTAGCCATAAAATTGAACATGAAGAATTAATAGTAGTGCCAACGTTGGTAAAACGAAGCTTTCGCTGATGTGAAATTACTGGCAACATTTAGAGAACATATCAACGAATGTTCAATCGTTTTAGCAGGAAGATAAATCTACAAAATTGAAATCAACCTTACTTTCTAGCATCTATTGAAATAGAATATTCTAATAATTAATATTCAGCCTCAAAAATACTTAAATTTCAACCAAGTTGATAGGATTCAAATCGAGTAAATCCATTGATGATATAAAAGATAATGTAAAATTGTGTGCAATAAAACGAAAGATTCCAGAAATTTTTAGAAAAGATGGTCTCCCCCCTCCATATTTCCAAAAATAGTGTTTACAAAAACAGTGGTAGACTAAAAATGTTACCTTTTTTGGATTTGGTCTTTCCCTCCAATGATTAAAAAAAAATAATAAAACCTGATTTGAATATCTTCCTCTCGTTTAAAATGAAAAACTACAAATTACAATTAAATTGCAAATAAGGATCAATTTTGAATCCAGGTAGAAATTAGGCACAAAAAATGAGCCCGTAATGATTTATAGTATCTAAGAAGTAAACAAAATTATTTATATTTTAATTAATAATATATATTTTTATAATATATTTCAAAATGATATTTTGAAATATTTGAAATTAGTTTGATATAATATTTTTATAATATTTTATAATATATTTCAAAATTTATAATATATATTTTTAATAATATATATTTCAAAATGATATATATTTTAATTCTACTATTACTACTATTACAACTCACCTCGGCACCAAGCAGCCTGATAAGATATGATAAGATTTTATTCATTATCCCTAAACATACAAAAATAAACTGTGCTAGTCCCCCCAAAGGTTCCTTGGCCTGTAATTAGGGGAGTATATACGGATCACAATCTCGGAGAACAATAGCCAATTACTTATTTAGATAAAAAGACAAGAAAAGAAACAGTACAAAAAAAAACAAAAAAAAAAACAAGCATCAATAAAGCATAACATATTTCATTTCTCTGTATATTATTCTCAAATCAAAGAGGTGATCTTCATACCCTTCTACAATCCACTGGTCACAATCAGATTATACAGAAAAAAAAGAAAAGAAAAACAGAAATGAAAAACAATTAAATGAAAAACTATTGCCAAACATTCAAAACACAAAAGTAAGCCACAAGAAAGGCTGCGTATAAGGCACAAAGAAAAAACACTTATACTCACAGTCACAGAAAGAAGAGCAGAAAGGAGAAGAAAAGAAAATATAAATAAATAAAGACTATAAAGTAAAGTTTATTTAGGAAATATTAAAACTTTATTCAGGAAAAAGGAGGGAAAATTAATCACGTAAAAACAAAAAAAATTTACTAGTCTTTTGAAGGTCATCAGACTACTCCTGAGGCTTTTCCATCCCAATCTATTCAAAGCCTCCCTCTGTAAATCCTACCAAGAAGTTCCCATTTCCTTTAAATTTTTCTTTATGACTTCCTCCCACACCAACCACGTACGACCTGCTTTCCATTTACCCCTAGAAGGTTGGCGATAAAGGTTGGCAATCTGCCATCCTTCATCTGCTGAACGAGCCCTGGCCATCTAAACCCTTCTCTCATTATAGCTCTGAGGAAGGGATTGAACCGCACTTTTCGTACAGCCTACTGTTTGAAATACAATCAGTGGGCCGGGTACCCAGTGAAATCCGTAGGCTAGTTCTCTGGGAGACATCTAGCGAATCTTCGTCCGCTTTTCGGAGCGCCCATGCTTTGGAGCCATGTTTGACCACTGTCATCACTGTAGTTTCCAATATTATAATCTTAGTTTGCAGACTTATCTCTCTATTCTTCTAAACTTTTTAAACCGTGTTAAAAAAAATAAAAACCCCAAACCTTGGCTATTCTACTTTTAACACCTTCACTGCTCTTACCATCCTTACTAATAATACTACCAAGGTAAGTGAAGCTGTCCACTTGATCAATCTTTTCGTTAACCAACGTCACCTTTTCATCTTCACTTATTCCTACCCTAAGCGACAGTCTTCTTAACATTAATTTTCAAACCTATTCTGGTACCTTGAACTCGCAAAACTCCAAAAGTTCATTCATTTTACTCAAACAATCATCTAGGATGCTTAAATCATTAGCATAATCTGAGTCCAGGAGATTTTTCCTCTCCATTTGATACCGTGGTCTCCCATTACCTTTCATGTGTTCTTTAAGACAAAGTCCATCAAAATGATCCATATAAAGGGGGATAGAACACAATCCTGCTTAACTCTTAATTGAATAAAAAACCACCTGCTAACCTCACTTCCTACCTTAACCGCAACAGTGTTATTCTCGTAAATATCACAAATTACTTTAATGTATTCTGTCTGGTATACCATACAAGGATGAGACCTTCGCTTAAGCTCTCCGATCAACAGGATAGAACACTTGCTCATAATCTATAAAACTGAGGACTAAAGGTGTCGGATAAATTAGGCACTTCTCAATTATTAACCTAAGAGTTAAAATTTAGTCGACACATCCTCTACCTTTTCTAAAACTGCGCTGTTCTTCTCTTATAACTTTGTCTACAGCATCTCTCAGTCTAGAAAGTATCATATTATTAAGTAATTTGCTACTTACAGAGACTATAGATAGATAGATAGATAATTTAATACGAAATATCACAAAACGGATAAATAATCGCATTTACAAAAAAAATTATGAAAACTATTTGTTGTAATTTTCAGTGAAGTACTGTCGGAATGAATTTTTGTAGCGTTTCGTGGCACTTGGATTGCTTGGTTGTAGTTGGTTTGTGTGGCGGGTCTTTGGTCGGTTATCTTGTCTGATATCAGGTGGGAGAAGGTCGCGGTGTTTGGGGGAAGTCAAGATGGACTGGCCAAAGCTCATGAGGAGCTCGTGTCTTCTTTGTTCAAGTGTTGTGAGTTCTAGCTTCGCCAGACATTCCTCATAGGGCAATTGGCTGTCTCCTAGAATGATGCGCAAGGCTCTCTTTTGAATTGTTTCGAGCTTATTGCTCTGCTCTTTTGTGAGACCAGGATGCTAGACTAGACTAGACTAATGCCTCGATAATTACCCCACTCACTCTTATCACATTTCTTATACAGTGGATTAATTAAGGTTTTTCTAAAATTGCTAGGAACTTCCTATTTTCCAAAAATCATATTCATAATTTTCAGTAACTTAATTCTAACCTCAGAGCCACCATATTTAAGAAACTCATTTACCACACTATCAGCACCTGGAGCCTTATAATTTTCTGATCCTTTTAGTACTACTGTGGCTAATTCTTCCTCACAAAACAAATCTTCCTTCACATCCAAGGTATCACAAACTTTTTTATTTTCTTCTATATCTTTTCCTGCAACTCTATCTCGGTTTAGCAAATTCTCTAAATGTTCTGCCCATCTCTCTTTAACTCTTTCTTAATCACTAATTGTGGTCCCGACTACAAAAATCAACGACAATAAAACAAAGGTAAATTGTCTGTTAAACTGAACCCACCCAATAAGTGAAGTTATATTAATCCTATTGAAATATGCCGAATCATTATGTTTTGTCACTCTAAATCAAAGTATAAACACATACAACAAGTACTGACAAAACCTATCCTCTCCACACAAAAAAAAGTGACCCTTTGTCCGCGTCTCCGGAGACGATTCCATACCTATGCGAACCTGGCACCTAAATTTTTCAAGTTCCGTAGGTGATTATACTTGTTCCGTAAAAGCTGTATTAAATCTAATTTATTGCCTCGGAGCGATTAAGTAGTACAACTTTTCCCCTCTAGAGGCGCTGAGGTACGCGGGGTCACTTTTGGAGAGTTTTGTCAGTACTTTTTCAGTATGTTTTTATACTTTGCTCCAAATAAGCAAATCACTTGGTAAAATAAGGAGGGGATAAAAACTTAGAGACAGAGAGGGGGAAGACGAAAATAGCAAGGAAAAAAAGGAGAGAAAGAGAAGTAAAAAATAAAGGGAGATATTTGACAAAGATATGCGGATAGAGCTAATTGGAAACTGAATTTGAACATTCATGTTTCAAACAGTTCATAGTAACGAATTGTAAGTAAGGAGTGACCCTGCTCAATAGTAACCGAAACTCGAAAAAACGGAATTTTGATACCAGTGGATATATCAAAAGAATCGGCTTATTATGCTGATTTTATATATATATATATACAAGTTTCAGTAAGTTTAGTCTTATCGATTAAAGGCTACGAGCCTAAGATAATTTACCTGATGTTTTCGAATAAAGGGGAAAACACCCCCTAAAAGTATTAGAATCTAAATGAAAATCACACAATCAGCTTCAGCGTTTCAGAGAATTCTACTGTAGTGGTTTCAAGCTCCTATCTGCAAAAATGTGGAATTTTGTATTTTCCGCCAGAAGAAAGATCACGGATGCGTGTTTTTTTGTTTTTTTTCCAGATATGATTGTATAGACCCAGTGGTCCTAGAATATCGTGAGAGCGCTCATTTGAGCGGAAATTAGAATTTCTAGCACCCTTTTTAAGTGAACAAAAAGATTGGAGGGCAACCTGGCCCCCTCCCCGCCCCTTTTCTCCCAAAGTCGTCCAATCAAAATTTTGAGATAGCCATCTTGCTCACCGTAGTTGAAAGGCAAAATAACTATGTCTTTGGATATAACATTACCCCATCCCCCCAGCCCCATGGGAAAGGTCATTAAGTCATAAAATTTGCCCTTTTTACATGTAGTATTTGTTATTGTGAAGTATATATACATTTTCGGGTGGGGGTGGGGGGGGTGAATTTTTTGCTGGGGGTTTTTCCACGGGTGAATTTTCTATGGGGAGGTAAGTTTCCAGGGGTTGGACTTGTCAGGGGAAATTTGTCAGAATTCCTGTACAAAATTCTTTTTAAATGTCTTGCTTTCTCTTTACCGTCTCAATTTTACGAGTGGAGTTTTTAAGGGTATTTTTCGGGGTAAATTTACACTGAGATTGAGTTGTCTAGAGAATATTCTCGTGGGGATGGGGATACCTCTGTGGAGGTGGGGTCAGATTTCCTGGCATTACTTGAAAATGATAAGAAATTCAATAAAAAAAACAAGTTTTTTCAGCTGAAAGTAAGAAGCAATATTAAAACTTAAAACGAACAGAAATTATTACGTATATGAAGGGGAGTACCACCTCCTCAACACCTCGCTCTTTTCGCTGAAGTTTGAATTTTGTTCCAATTCTTTAAGAACGACTCCTGAAACACAAGGGTCGTTTCACTAGAACCAAAGGAAACTTTTTTAAAAGTACCAAAAAAATTTAGCGTAAAAAGCAAAGTGTTGAGGAGGGGGCAATCCCCTTCATACACGTAATAATTTCTGTTACGTAATAATTTCTGTCGTAATAGTTTTACGCGTGGAGTTTTTAAGGGTAATTTTTCGGGGTAAATTTTCACCGTGATTGAATTGTCTAGAGGGTATTCTCATGGGGACGAAGATTTCTCTGTGGAGGTGGGGCCATATTTCAAGGTATTACTTAAAAACAATCAGAAATTAATTTTTTTTTAAGCAAGTTTTTTCAACTGAAAGTAAGGAGCAACATTAACACTTAAAACGAACATATGTTATCATGGGTATGAAGGGGATTGCCACCTCTTAAACACCTCGCTCTTTACGCTGAATTTTGTCCCAATTCTTTAATAACGACTCCTGAAACACAAGGGTCGTTTAATTAGAACCACAGGAAGCTTTTTGAAAAGCACTAAAAAAAAACTAGCGTAAGAATACTAGAGCACTTTCGCCCCTAGGCTAGCGTAAATTTCTGATTATTTTATTCAGTAAAGGGTTTTAATTTATTTCTACTGGTCTAAAAATTAATATGACCCTTTGAAAACGGCTTTTCCGGAAAGTCTTTTTCAGTCAATTTCCTAAGAAACTGGCTGCCTATGAATTAATATAATAATATAATATATAGTGACAACACGTCAATTATACACAACCTGTATAATTGATTATACAGGTTGTCTTCTCGCCCATTTTTAAATACGACCTACTTGAATAGAGGGAATAGCCGTACATTACTAGAATGTCTTAATATCGCTAAATTTAAACAAATAAAACTTTGAATTTCCCCTTTCTATCTCGTAGTTCTAGAATATGTCTCCGAAAGCATAAGTTTTTTATTGATTTCAAACCAATTTACTCAAAATTTGTGATCCACAGCTGTTTTTCAATTGAAAAAAAAAATGAAAAACAAATGAAAAATGAATTCAAATGAAAGAAAATATTTTTTTTTCAATTACTCTTACCCTCTTCCTGTTGCGCTTGGGTTTAAATTCTGGCTCCCACATAGCCATAGTGGGATCAAAGCAATAAAACCACCAGAAGACGTAGTAGTAAAATATTCACTTTTGAATTTCATTAGCAAAAGCTCTACAATGGTAGAAATTTCTGGAATTTTAATATTTCATTTTTAAATTTTTATAAGTATATTTTTCTCCTCCAATCGTCATCTTAAGCTAAAATTTCAAGTATGATGTGGCTCAGAAATGTTTTTATATATTTTTACGGCCCTAGGCCTGCTTCAAATTTATACTACCTACGATTTTACCTTACGAGCTAATTACGAGCGATTTTACCTTACGAGCTAATTACGAGCGATTTAACCTTACGAGCTAATTACGAGCGATTTTACCTTACGAGCGATTTTACCTTACGAGCAATTTCAAATATTAGCATTAGCTCATCCTGAGAAGAAGGCTAACACACCTATGTACTCACCTGTCCCACTGGAAAAATTATTACGGCTTAAAAAAACTTGTAGAATATTCATTTGAATTTCCCATTTAAATAACCAAAACCTTTGATTTCCGCTTTTTAGCTTGTATTTCTAGAATATGCCTACATTAGTGCATATTTTGGATTGTTTTCAATCCACTTTTTCCATAATACGCTCTAGCGAGGATTTTTGCCGATTTTCGTACGCTCCATGGGGAGAATTTTCAAAGAAGGACTTAGCAATACAAGAACAAAATTTAGCTATTTTTAAAAAATAAAAACAATTTAAATATACAAAAAATATTAAGCAACAGTATGTAAAGAACAAAATGAGTTTACAGAATTTTCAAACAAGAAAAATCACTTTAGCAGTTTTTGGTAACGACGAAAAAATTTACACAGTATTTTCAAATAGTCGAAAACACATGAACACAAATTTCCAAATTCGAAAATACGCAAAGAAAAACTGGAAAACTCTTCACTTTTGCCTGTACAATTTCGTGTCATTTTGAAAATTCTCCTCGTAGGTTAACTGTTTTTGTGTGTTTTCTCTCCACAACCCCCACAGCCATGTTTGATGCTGGGTCTCTGAAAAGGCTTAGGGTAATTGGGGTGAAACTTTGAGGAAATTTTGAAGGGATGCCAGACGCAATAAAACCTACCATGGGCATGATGGTTGTCGAAAGGGCATATCAGCAAGATCTAAGGCACTGCTGATGATGTTAAGTTGAAAAAATCAGGATGTGTTGAGGCGGGTGTTGAAGAGGGATTAGAGGGCAAGCAGACCCCTGCCCCTTTTAGATGTACCTCCTAGAGAAAAAACGAAGAGAATTTTCAAAACGATCATAATCACATCTTAGTCAACCAGTTGAAAAGATCACAAAAAGCTTGAAAGTTAGAACTGCAAAATTTTGAAATTTAGGCATAAAATCAATCAAATATGTAAGCTAATGTAGGTATATTTGATAAAAAAAGGTTAAAAAGCGGAAATTAAAGGCTTTCATTAATGTATTCATGGAATTGAGATAATTAACCTTTTAAGTTTTCATCCCTAATCGTCATGGAAATAAATAAAAAAATAGGTTTCCTGAAAAAGATGTAGTCCCTCTAAAAACAAGAGAAAGCCCCAACCTTGACGAAACCAAATTATTGGTATAAATTTTATTCATTGACCTTGTGCGATAGGAATGAACCTCACTTTGAACACACTTGAAAAGGAAGCGGACTTACTTTTGACACAACTATAGATGAAAAAACAGTATAAGAATCACGGAGAGCAGCCGCTGGAAGTATTTTCAATGTAAAATAAAAACTCATGTCACGATTCAGAAGGGCTTATATTAGAAGATTTTTCTAATAACAATATTTTGCAAAACTCAGACCGGACGAAGGTTTGAAGAGAAAGTCCCCAGCCATATTGAACTACAGTACCAAATATAGAGACGGATAAAACTAAAATATAATATACAAATTATTTCCTCCGTGATATTTAACTACTACAGTAGAGATGCTCGTCTGGATTTGCGTACGCCCCCGTACCAAACAGGTTTTCTGGTAGGTATAATCTGGTTTGGTAGTTACAATGGGGTTAGGTGGGTATAATCTGGTTTGGTTCAAGTTTTTCTGACACAATTTACTGAATTTCTATGTCATGATATACAAGTTTTTTTTTAGGTTAAATCCGTGTCAGAAAAACCGGTGTGTCTTTTTTAGTTGCCAAGTTTTTGTATGTTTTAAAAGAGCTTTAAGGGGTTTGAGAGACTCAGTTGCCGGCTTCCGAGTGGTTTTTGTTTACTTGGTGGTCATTAAAAACGAAATTTTTGTGTTAAATAAGTAGTTTTTGTATCTTTTAAAAGGGCTTTACGGGGTTTGAGAGACTCACTAGCCTTATTCTGTGTGGGTTTTCTTAAGTTGATGGTCATTAAAACCGAAATTTGTGTGTTAAATAAGTAGTTTTTCTATCTTTTAAAAGAGCTTTATGGGGTTTGAGAGACTCAGTTGCCTAATTCAGTGTAGTTTTTGTTATCGTTGTTGAAAATTATAAAGAGATTTTTGTGTTATTTCAGTATTTTTTTTTTCTTTTAATAGAGAATTAAGGTGTATGTGAGGCTCAGTTTACTGATTCCTTGTGGTGTTTGTTTACTTTGTGGTAGTTAAAACAGAAATTTTTGTGTTATATATGTAGTTTTTGTATCTTTTAAAAGAGCTTTAATGGGTTTGAGAGACTCAGTTGCCTGATTCTGTGTGGTTTTTCTTTACTTGTTGGTCATTAAAAACGAAATTTTTGTGTTAAATAAGTAGTTTTTGTATCTTTTAAAAGAGCTTTAAGGGGTTTGAGAGACTCAGTTGCCTGATTCCTTGTGGTTTTTCTTTACTTGGTGGTCAGTAAAAACGAAGTTTTTGTGTTAAATAAGTAGTTTTTGTATCTTTTAAAAGAGCTTTAAGGGGTTTGAGAGACTCAGTTGCCAGATTCCGTGTGGTTTTTCTTTACTTGATGGTCATTAAAAAAGAAATTTTTGTGTTAAATAAGTATTTTTTGTATCTTTTAAAAGAGCTTTACGGGGTTTGAGAGACTCAGTTGCCTGATTCCGTGTGGTTTTTCTTTACTTAGTGGTCATTAAAAACGAAATTTTTGTTTTAAATAAGTAGTTTTTGTATCTTTTAAAACCGCTTTACGGGTTTTGATAGACTCAGTTTCCGGTTTAATAGTAGTTTTTGTTTACTTGGTGGTCATTAAAAACGAAATTATTGTGTTTCGTAGGTGTGTGTTGTCTGAAACCTATGATTTGGGATGGTTAATTTGTTATTATTGACTTTTCAGAGCTATGATTGTTAGCCTTTCATGGTGTGTACTGTCAGAAAATTATGATTTGGGAGTTGTAGTTTGCTTTTTGGACTATTCAGAGCTAGGATTCTTAGTCCCTCATAGGTGTTTGTTGTCTGAGACCTATAGTTTGGGGTGAGTAGTTTGCTATTTCAGGCTTTTCTGAGCTAAGGTTTCTTATTATTTCGTAGGCGTGTGTTGTCTGAAACTTATGATTTTAGGTGTGTAATTTGCTATTTCCGACTTTTCATAGCCAGATTTCTTAGTGTTTTGTAGGTGTGTGTTGTCTGAAACCTATGATTTGGAGTGGGTGGTTTGCCATTTTTTGACTTTTCTGAGCTGGTTTTCTTAGCCTTTCATAGGGGTGTGTTGACTGAAGCCTATGATCTGGGATGGGTGGTTTGCTCTTTTTGACTTTTCTGAGCTACATTTCTTATTCTTTCTTAGGTGTGTATTGTCAGAAAATTATGATTTGGGATGTGTAGTTTGCATTTAGGACTTTTCAGAGCTACTGTTTGAGTCTTTTTGGTCTGTGTTTGTCTCCTTGGGGTCTTTGTGTCTCTTTGGGCTGTTTGTGTTTCTTTGGGCTTTGTGTGTCTCTTCGGGCTGTGTGTGTCATTTTGATCTGTGTCTCTTTCTTTTGGATGATTGTGTCTCTTAGGGACCGTGTGTGTCTCTTTGGGCTATGTGTGTCTCTTTGGGCTGTTTGAGTCATTTTGGTCTGTGTGTGTTTCTTTTGGCTGTTTGTGTCTCTTAGAGGCCATGTGTGTCTCTTTGGGCAATGTCTGTCTCTTTGGGGATGTTTGAATCTTTTTGGTATGTATGTGTCTGTATGGGCGTTTTTTGTCTCTTTGAGCTGTGTTTGTGTCTCTTTGTGCTTTGTGTGTCTCTTAGGACTGTGTGTATGTCTCTTTAGCGTGTGTGTGTGTCTCTTTGGGCTGTGTGTGTCTCTTTAGACTGTGTGTCTCTTTGGGCAGTTTGAATCTTTATGGTCTGTGTGTGTCTCTTTTGACTGTTTGTGCCGTTTTGGGCTTTGTGTCTCTCTGTTGGATGTGTGCATCTCTTTGGGCCGTGTACGTCTCTTTGAGCTGTATGTGTCTCTCTGGGCTATGGGTGTCTCTTTGTGATGTGTGTCGCTTTAGGCTGTGTGTGTCTCCTTGGACTGTGTGTCTTTTTTGGGGTGTCTGAGTCTTTTTGGTCTGTAAGTGTCTCTTTGGGCTGTTTGAGTCTTTTAGGTCGGTGTTTGTCTCTTTGGGTTGTGTTTCTCTTTGGGCTGTCTGTGTCTCTTTGTGCTGTTTGTGTCTCTTGAGGCTGTGGGTGTCCCTTTGGGCTGTGTGTCTCTTTGGTCTGTTTGAGTCTTTTTGGTCTGTTTGTGTGTCTCTTTGGGCTGTTCGAGTCTTGTTGGTCTGTGTTTACCTCTTTGGGCTGTTTTTGTCTCTTTGGGCTGTCTGTGTTTCTATGGGCTTTGTGCGTCTCTTTGAGCAGTGAGTCTCGTTGGACTGTTTGAGTCTTTTTGATCTGTTTGTATCTCTTTGGGCTGTTTGAGTCTTTTTGGGCTGTGTTTGTCTCTTTGGGCTGCGTTTGTTTCTTTGGGCTGTGTGTGTGTCTTTGTGCTATGTGTATCTCTTCGGGCTGTTTGAGTAAGTTTGGTCTGTGTGTGTTTCTTTTGGCTGTCTGTGTCTCTTAGGGACCGTGTGTGTCTCTTTGGGATATGTGTGCCTCTTTGGGGCGTTTGAATCTTTTGGTCTGTATGTGTCTGTATGGGCGTTTTTTGTCTAGTTGGGCGTTGTTTTTGTCTCTTTGGGCTTTTTGTTTCTATTAGGGCGGTGTTTGTATCTTTATCCTGTGTGTTTGTCTATTTTGGCTGTTTGTGTATCTTTATGCTGAGTGTTTCTTTGGGGAGTTTGAATCTTTTTGGTCTGTGTGTGTCTCTTTTGGCTTTTTGTGTCGTTTGGGGCTTTGTGTGTCTCTGTTGGATGTGTGCGTCTCTTTGGGCCGTTTGCATCTCTTTGAGCTGTATGTGTCTCTTGGGCTGTTTGAGTCATTTTGGTCTGTGTATGTTTCTTTTTGCTGTTTGTGTCTCTTAGAGGCAGTGTGTGTCTCTTTGGGCAATGTCTGTCTCTTTGGAGTGTTTGAATCTTTTTGGTATGTATTTGTCTGTATGGGCGTTTTTTGTCTCTTTTAGCTGTGTGTGTGTCTCTTTGGGCTTTGTGTGTATCTTCGTACTGTGTGTATGTCTCTTTAGCCTGTGTGTGTCTCTTTGGGCTGTGTGTGTCTCTTTGGGCTGTGTGTCTCTTTGAGCAGTTTGAATCTTTATGGTCTGTGTGTGTGTCTCTTTTTGACACACACTAATATCTTTTTGATATTAGTGCGTAAACTACAAACCGACAAAAATATCCGGAACTTTTTTTTTCTTATAGCCTTGAATTTGAAGACATTGTCGCCCTCCACTATAACTTTGCTAATACATCCTTCTGTCAATCAAGCCATCTCCTCCAAAACACTTTTCAGTCATTTTTTGTTAAAAAAAATTTTTATTTCAACTCACTCACATGGATTTTTCTACATTTGAACCAGATAATGCACACAATTTTCACATTTGATTGATCAACTTGGAAAAAGTTCAAATAGAATCGCTACTGATATGATATTAGTGCGTAAACTACAAACTGACAAAAATATCCAGAAATTGTTTTTTTCTTTTGGCCTTAACTTTGAAGACATTGTCGCCCTCCACTATAACTTCGCTAATACATCCTTCTGCCACTCAAGCCATCTCCCCCAAAACACTTTTCAGTCATTTCTTGTTAATTTTTTTTATTTCAACTCACCCACACGGGTTTTTCTACATTTGAACCAGAGAATGGAACTAAGTTTCACATTTGAACGATAGAATTGTATTTTCCATAATTTTCTTATAGGAAACTAGAGTTTATGATCAAAAACCCTTATTAGCTCAGATTCTACAGAAATAGTTTATTTTTCGATCCATACCTGGACTTAAGTTTCATCTATGAACCGACGAATTGTATTTTCCATAATTTTCTTACAAAAGTTTACGGTCGAAAACCCTTATTAAATTATATTTTTCTCTAGAAACTCGCCCTCCACTATAACTTCGCTAATACATACTTCTGCCAATCAACCCGCAGCCCAAAGAGACACCCACTGTCCAAAGAAACACAAACAGCCGAAAGAGACATACACAGTCCAAAAAGACTCAAAACAGCCCAAAGAGACACACATATCCCAAAGAGACACATACAGACCAAAAAGACACACACAGACCAAAAAGATTCAAACTGACCAAAGAGACACAGAGCCCAAAGAGACATACATACCCTTAAGAGACACAAAAAGCAAAAAGATACACAGACACAGCACGAATATAAACACAAAAAGAAAAGAGAGACACATACCCGCAAAAAAGTTTCAAACACCCCCAGTAGACACACATTGTTCAAAGAGACACACACAGGCGAAAGAAACACACAAAGAGCAAAATGACTCAAACAGTCCAAAGCGACACACATAGCCCAAAGAAATACAAACAGCCCAAAGAGACACAAACAGATCAAAAAGATTCAAACTACCCAAAGAGACACACAGCCTAAAGAGACACACACAGCCCAAAGAGACACACACGGGCTAAAGAGACACACACAGCCTGAAGAGACACACAAATCCCAAAGAGACACATACAGACCAAAAAGATTCAAACGCCCCAAAGAGACACACATAGCTCAAAGAGACACACATGACCCCTAAGAGACACAAACAGTCAAAAGAAACAAACACAGACCAAAATGACTCAAACAGCCCAAAGAGACATAAATAGTCCAAAGAAACACAAACAGCCCAAAGAGACACAAACAGCCCAAAGAGAAAAACACAGCCCCAAAAAGACTCAAACAGTCCAAAGAGACACAAACAGATCAAAAAGACTCAAACAGTCCAACGAGACACACAGCCCAAAGAGACGCACAAGGCCCAAAGAAACACACACAGTCCAAAGAGACACAAACAGCCCAAAGAGACAAACGCAGACCAAAAAGACTCAAACAGCCCCAAGAGACACACATACAGACCAAAAAGACTCAGACGCCCCAAAAAGACACACAGTCCAACGAAACACACACAGCCTAAAGAGACACGCATCAAAAAGAGACATCCACAGATCAAAGACACAAATACAGCTCAAAGAGACGTACAGGGCCCAAAGAGATGTACATATCCAACAGAGAGACACAAAGCCCAAAACGACACAAACAGCAAAAAGATACACACACAGAGACCATAAAGATTCAAACTGCTCAAAGAGACACACAGCCTAAAGAGACACACACAGCCCAAAGAGACACACACTGGCTAAAGAGAAATACACACAGTCCGAAGAGACACACAAAGCCAAAAGATACACACACACAGATAAAAGAGACAAAAAACGCCCATACAGACACATACATACCAAAAAGATTCAAACACTCCAAAGAGACAGACATTGTCCAAAGAGACACACATGGCCTCTAAGAGACACAAACAGCCAAAAGAAACATACACAGACCAAAATGACTCAAACAGTCCAAGAGACACATACAGCTCAAAGAGATTCACACGGCCCAAAGAGACGCACACATCCAACAGAGACAAACAAAGCCCAAAACGACACAAAAAGCCAAAAGAGACACACACAGACCAAAAAGATTCAAACAGCCCAAAGAGACACTCAGCCTAAAGAAACACACACAGCCTAAAGAGACACACACACAGGCTAAAGAGACACACACAGACCGAAGAGACACACAACGCCCAAAGACACACACACACCCCCCAAAGAGAAAAAAAACGCCCATACAGACACATACAGACCAAAAGATTCAAACGCCACAAAGAGGCACACATATCCCAAAGAGACACACACGGTCCCTAAGAGACACAGACAGCCAAAAGAAAGACACACAGACCAAAATGACTCAAACAGCCCAAAGAGACACACATAGCACAAAGAAACACAAACAGCCCAAAGAGACACAAACAGCCCAAAGAGACAAACACAGCCCAAAAAGACTCAAACAGCCCAAAGAGACACAAACAGATCAAAAATACTCAAACAGTCCAACGAGACACAGAGCCCAAAGAGACGCACAAAGCCCAAAGAAACACACAGAGCCCAAAGAGACACAAACAGCCCAAAGAGTTAAACACAGACCAACAGGACTCAAACATCCCAAAGAGACACACAAACAGACCAAAAAGACTCAAACAGTCCACAGAGACAAACATCCCAAAGTGAGACACACAGCCTCAAGAGACACAAACAGCTTAAAGAGACACAGACAGCCCAAAGAGAAACACAACCCAAAGAGACAAACACCTACCTAAAAGACTCAAACAGCCCAAAGAGACACTTAAAGACCAAAAAGACTCAGACACCCCAACAAAGACACACAGTCCAAGGAGACACACACAGCCTAAAGCGACACACATCACAAAGAGACCCCCATAGCCCAGAGAGACACATACAGCTCAAAGAGACGTACACGGCCCAAAGAGATGCACACATCAACAGAGAGACACAAAGCCCAAAACGGCACAAACAGTCAAAAGAGACACACACAGACCATAAGATTCAAACTGCCCAAAGAGACACAGCCTAAAGAGACACACACAGCCCAAAGAGACACACACACAGGCTAAAGAGACATACACACAGTCCAAAGAGACACACAAAGCCCAAAGAGACACACACACAGCTCAAAGAGACATGAAACACCCATACAGACACATACAAACCAAAAAGATTCAAACATCCCCAAAGAGACAGACATTGCCCAAAGAGACACACATGGCCTCTAAGAGACACAAACAGCCAAAAGAAACACACACAGACCAAAATGACTCAAACAGCCCAAGAGACACATACAGCTCAAAGAGATGCACACGGCCCAAAGAGACGCACACATCCAACAGAGACACACAAAGCTCAAAACGACAAAAAAAAAGCCAAAATAGACACACACAGACCGAAAAGACTCAAACTTCCCAAAGAGACACACACCCTAAATAGACACACACAGCCCAAAGAGACACACACACAGGCTAAAGACACACACACAGCCTTAAGAGACACACAAACCCCAAAGAGACACACACACAGCCAAAAGATACAAAAAACGCCCATACAGACACATACAGACCAAAAGATTCAAACGCCCCAAAGAGACACACATAGCCCAAAGAGACACACACGGTCCCTAAGAGACACAAACATCCAAAAGAAAGACACACAGATCAAAATGACACAAACGGCCCAAATAGACACACAAAGCCCAAAGAGACACACACGGTCCCTAAGAGACACAAGCATCCAAAAGAAAGACACACAGATCAAAATGACACAAACAGCCCAAAGAGACACACATAGCCCAAAGAAACACAATCAGCCCAAAGAGACACAAAGACCCCAAGGAGACAAACACAGACCAAAAAGACTCAAACAGTAGCTCTGAAAAAACCTAAAAGCAAACTACACATCCCAAATCATAATTTTCTGACAATACACACCTATGAAAGAGTAAGAAATCTAGCTCAGAAAATTCAAAAATAGCAAACCACCCATCACAGATCATAGTATTCAGTCAACACACACCTATGAAAGGCTAAGAAAACCAGCTCAGAAAAGTAAAAAAATGGCAAGCCACCCACTCCAAATCATATTTTTCCGACAACACACACCTACGAAAGACTAAGAAATCTGGTTATGAAAAGTCGGAAATAGCAAATTACACACCTCAAATCATAAGTTTCAGACAACACACGCCTACGAAATACTAAGAAACCTTAGCTCAGAAAAGCCTGAAATAGCAAACTACTCACCCCAAACTATAGGTTTCAGACAACAAACACCTATGAGGGACTAGGAATCCTAGCTCTGAAAAGTCCAAAAAGCAAACTACAAATCCCAAATCATAATTTTCTGACAGCACACACCTATCAAGGGCTAAGAAACCTAGCTCTGAAAAGTCAATAATAGCAAATTAACCATCCCAAATCATAGGTTTCAGACAACACACACCTACGAAACACAATAATTTCGTTTTTAATGACCACCAAGTAAAGAAAAACCACACGGAATCAGGCAACTGAGTCTCTCAAACCCCGTAAAGCTCTTTTAAAAGATACAAAATTACTTATTTAACACAAAAATTTCGTTTTTAATGACCACCAAGTAAAGAAAAACCACACGGAAACAGGCAACAGAGTCTCTCAAACCCCTTAAAGCTCTTTTATAAGATACAAAAATTGCTTATTTAACTCTAAAATTTAGTTTTTAATTACAACCAAGTAAACACAAACCACAAGGAAATAGGAAACAGAGTCTCTCAAACCACGTAAAGCTCTTTTAAAAGATACAAAAACTACTTATTTAACACAAAAATTTCGTTTTTAATGACCACCAAGTAAAGAAAAACCACAAGGAATCAGGCAACTGAGTCTCTCAAACCCCTTAAAGCTCTTTTAAAATATACAAAAATTACTTATTTAACACAATAATTTAGATTTTATTGACCACCAAGTAAAGAAAAACCACACGGAAACAGGCAACTGAGACTCTCAAACCACTTATAGCTATTTTAAAAGTTAAAAAAAGTACTTATTTAACACAAAAAATTTCGTTTTTAATGACCACAAAGTAAAGAAAAACTACTCGGAATCAGGCAACTGAGTCTCTCAAACCCCTTAAAGCTCTTTTAAAAGATACCAAAACTACTTATTTAACACAAAAATTTCGTTTTTAATGACCACCAAGTAAAGGAAAACCACACGTAATAAGGCAACTGAGTCTCTGAAACCCCATAAAGATCTTTTAAATGATACAAAAACTACTAATTTAACCCAAAATTTTTTTTTTAAATTACCACCAAGAAACGAAAAACCACGATTAAATAGGCAAATTATTCTATAAACCCCCTTAATTATCTTTTTTATTTTAAATATTATTCTTATTTAAAAATATTATTTCGTTTTTATTTAGCACCCTGTAAATTAAATCCACTTGGACTTAGGCAACTGAGTCTCTCAATCCCCTTAAAGCTCTTTTAAAATATACAAAAACTACTTATTTATAACAAAAATTTCGTTTTTAATGACCACCAATTAAAGAAAAACCACACGGAATCAGGCAACTGAGCCTATAAAACCCCGTAAATCTATTTTAAAAGATACAAAAACTAATTATTTAAAAAAAAAATTTCGTTATTATTTACCACCAAAAAAACAAAAACCACACGGAAACAGGCAACTGAGTCTCTCAAACCCCTTAAAGCTCTTTTAAAAGATACAAAAACTACTTATTTAACACAAAAATTTCGTTTTTAATGACCGCCAAGTTAAGAAAAACCACACAGAATAAGGCAAGTGAGTCTCTCAAACCCCGTAAAGCCCTTTCAAAAGAAACAAAAACTACTTATTTAACACAAAATTTTCGTTTTTAACGACCCCCAAGTAAACAACAACTACTCGGAATCAGGCAACTGAGTCTCTCAAACCCCTTAAAGCACTTTTAAAAGATACAAAAATTACTTATTTAACACAAAAATTTCGTTTTTAATGACCACCAAGTAAAGAAAAACCACACGGAATCAGGCAACTGAGTCTCTCAAACCCCTTAAAGCCCTTTTAAAAGATACAAAAATTACTTATTTAACACAATAATTTCGTTTTTAATGACCGCAAAGTAAACAAAAACCACTCTGAAACCGGCAACTGAGTCTCTCAAACCCCTTAAAGAACTTTTAAAAGATATAAAAAGTACTTATTTAACACAAAAATTTTTTTTTTAACGACCACCAAATAAAGAAAAACTACTCGGAATCCGGCAACTGAGTCTCTCAAACCCTTTAAAGCTCTTTTAAAAGATACAAAAACTACTGATTTAACATACAAATTTCGTTTTTAATGAGCGCCAAGTTAAGAAAAACCACACAGAATAAGGCAAGTGAGTCTCTCAAACCCCGTAAAGCCCTTTTAAAATATATAAAAATTAATTATTTAGCACAAAAATTTCGTTTTTAACGACCACCAAGTAAAGAACATCCACACGGAATCAGGCAACTGAGTCTCTCAAACCCCTTAAAGCTCTTTTAAAAGATACAAAAACTACTTATTTAACACAAAAATTTCGTTTTAATGACCGCCAAGTTAATGAAAACCACACAGAATAAGGCAAGTGAGTCTCTCAAACCCCGTAAAGCCCCTTTTAAAAGATATAAAAACTACTTATTTAACACAAATATTTTGTTTTTAACGACCACCAAGTAAAGAACATCTATACGTAAGCATGCAACTGAGTCTCTCAAACCCCGTAAAGCTCTTTTAAAAGATACAAAAATTTCTTATTTAACACAATAATTTCGTTTTTAATGACCACCAAGTAAAGAAAAACCACACGGAAACAGGCAACTGAGTCTCTCAAACCCCTTATAGCTCTTTTAAAAGATACAAAAACTACTTATTTAACACAAAAATTTCGTTTTTAATGACCACCAAGTAAAGAAAAACCACACGGAATCAGGAACCTGAGTCTCTCAAACCCCGTATATCTCTTTTAAAAGATACAAAAACTACTTATTTAACACAAAAATTTCTTTTTTAATTACCACCAAGTAAAGAAAAACCACACGGAATCAGGCAACTGAGTCTCTCAAACCTCTTAAAGCTCTTTTAAAATATACAAAAACTACTTATTTAACACAAAAATTTCTTTTTTAACCACCAACAAGTAAACAAAAACCACAAGGAAACAGGCACCTGAGTCTCTCAAACCCCGTAAAGCTCTTTTAAAATATACAAAAACTACTTATGTAACACAAAAAGTTCGTTTTTAATGACCACCAAGTAAAGAAACACCACAAGGAATCAGGCAACTGAGTCTCTCAAACCCCGTAAAGCTCTTTTAAAATATACAAAAACTACTTATTTAACAAAAAAATTTCGTTTTTAATGACCACCAAGTAAAGAAAAACCACACGGAATCAGGCAACTGAGTCTCTCAAACCCCTGAAATCTCATTTAAAAGATACAAAAACTACTTATATAACAAAAAAATTTTTTTTTAAAAGACCATCAAATAAAGAAAAACCACACTGAAATAGGCATCTGAGTCTCTCAAACCCCATAAAGATCTGTTAAAAGATAGAAAAACTACTTATTTAACACAAAAATTTCGTTTTTAATGACCGCCAAGTTAAGAAAAACCACACAGAATAAGGCAAGTGAGTCTCTCAAACCCCTTAAAGCTCTTTTAAAAGATAAAAAAACTACATATTTAGCACTAATATTTCTTTTTTAATGACCACCAAGTAAACAAAAACCACTCTGAGGCCGGCAACTGAGTCTC
The DNA here is from genome assembly GCF_049724085.1 of Artemia sp. Qi Xiang Cuo. NCBI lineage: Eukaryota > Metazoa > Arthropoda > Branchiopoda > Anostraca > Artemiidae > Artemia > Artemia sp. Qi Xiang Cuo. The sequence goes on from NC_142794.1 coordinate 89,971,073, forward strand.
TTAAACCCTTTAAAGCTCTTTTAAAACATACAAAAACTTGGCAACTTAAAAAGAGACAACGGTTTTTCTGACACGTATTTAACCTAAAAAAAACTTGTATATCATGAAATAGAAATTCAGTAAATTGTGTCAGAAAAACTTGAACCAAAACAGATTATACCCACCTAACCAGATTGTACCTACCAAACCAGATTATACCTACCAGAAACCTGTTTGGTACGGGGGCGTACGCAAATCCAGACGAGCATCTCTACTTACTACTACTACTAACTATCTCAAACTCACCGCAGCACCAAGCCACCTGATGCCAACTCAGGTACGCACGCTCCTCCTCCATCCTAGTTTATTCAAAGCCTCCCTCTTTACACCCTCCAAGGAAGTCCTATTTCTCTTAAATCTTTCTTTACAACATCCTCCCACCCAAACCACGGATGACCTGCTTTCCATTTAGCCCCAGACGGTTGGCCGAAAAGGACGATCTTCGGCAATCTGTCATCCTTCGTCCACATAATGTACCATAGTTATCTCAACCTTTCTCTCACTATAGTCCTAGAAAGCTGGATTGAACCACACTTACCGTACAGCCTACCTCCGTCGGTCGGGTACACAATTCAATCCGGAGGCAATTTCTCTAGAAAACATATAGCAAATCTTCGGCCAAATTTCGGAGCACTCATACTTCAGAACCATATTTCGCCAATGTCGTCAATGTACCTTCCAATGTTCCAATCTTGGTTCCTTTACTAGTAATACTACCAAGGTAAGTAAAGCTTATTCATTTTTCTTGTACTTTCATCTAGAATGCTTAAATCGTAAAAATGGTCTAGGTCCAGGATTTTTTTATTTTTTTTTATTTGATTATATGTTCTCCCATCATCTTTCCTGTGCTCCTTAAGACAAAGTCTGTCAAAATAATCCATATAAAAAGGGATAGAATACAACCCTGCTTAACTCCTGATTTATTATGAAACCAGGTGCTAACCTCATATCCTACTTGAACCGCAGCAGTGGTATTCACGTACATAGCACTAATCATTTTAATGTATTTGTCTGGTATACAATACTATTATAAGACCTTCGCTGAAGCTCCTCAATCAATAGAATCGAACTCTTGCTCAAAATCAATAAAACTGAGGATTAATGGTGTTTGATAACTCACGTACTTCTCAATTATTAACCTAACACTGAAAATTTTGGTTGACACATCCCCTACCCTTCCTAAAACAGCTCTGTTCTTCTCTTAAAACTTTGTCTTTACTGAAAAAATATAAATCTTTTTACTTTTATAACTTAAATAAATCAAATAATATTAACACTTTGATTACTAAGTACTGATACTAGTAATAGTACTGATTACTATTACTAAGTATATGTATATTAAACTGATAATGCATATTCATTTGTATTTTTTTCAGTAAACTGCAAATTATGTTCTGGGCTTGGGAAGGCATAGGGGTTTTAAGCCCAACCCATGTTAATTTCTGCTCGTTTTGAGTTTGACTCGGTCATTTATTTTAATTTCTGTTCGTTTTGGGTTTCATATATTTATCGATGCCGATTTGTGGTCGTTTCACGCTTTGTAGATTATTTGATTTTATTATTGCTCATTTTGTTTAATGGAGTTCTTTGCTTTTCTTTGAAAAACTTATTTTGTGGAAAATTTTTTTTTAATTAATTACTGTTCTTTTTATATTGACATAGTCTTTTCAAGGAAAAAGAAGATAATACTTTAAATCTTTTTGTTTTTTTAAGAATTTTAGTTTGGCCTGCTATTTGTATGCTGGAGAAAAAATTTCAGCAATTTTTAACAAGATACACCCTTTTAAAATCTGGACACAAATAGTAGAGTTTAATTTAGATTCATACCTCCTCTAGTTGACCTGAAATGGAAAATTTGATACCATTGGCAAAAAAAATCTGTTTAATTTTTTTGATAGCTTGGATACACTTACACTATTTTGATGTGGTTAAATTTTAAGAGAGCCCCGAAAGTTTGAACATAATACCCTCAGTCGTTCTTAGGATACTGCTGAGATGCCGTATTGGGAATTAGCATTAACACAGTGCATTTTGATTTAATCTTATGGCACCATTTAGTTTTTAAACAAAATTGCAATTGGGAGGGTGGGCGTGGGAGGGGGATTAGTTTTCCTCCAATCACTTTCGACTATTAAAAAGGGCATCAGCTCTCTATTTTCAATCGAATGAGCCCTTTTCGAAGTTCCTATGGCAAGTCCTTCGATACAAAGTGCCCTGGTCTAAACAACAAAATAATATATTATACCCACATCGATCTTACTATAAAAATGTCAAGCCTTCCAATAACTTTCAACTATTAAAAAGGGCACAAGGCCTTTCGATTTCCAATCGAGTGAGCCCTTTTTGAGTTTCTACGACAACACTTTCTATAAACACCTTATATGCCCCCAGGGCATAAATAACATCCCTTACCCTAAGGGCTGTGAGGGTGGTTGTCATCCTATAAGACCAAATATCCAGAACTTTAAACTACGTTAAACAAAATGGATATCTCAAAATTTTGATTGGATGTGTCTGGGAAAATGGTGGGCATGAGAGGGGTGTTAGTCGCTCTCCAATCACTTTCAACTATTAAAAACGGCACTAGCCCTTACAATTTCCAATCAAATAAGCCCTTTTGTAGTTTTTGCAAAAACACTTTCAATAAAAACCTTATATGCCCCCAGGGCATATCTTACAACCCATGCCCTGAGGGCTGGGGGGGGTGTTATCCTAGAAGACCTAATTCCCAGAACTTTCTGCAACGCTGAACAAAATGGCTATCTGAAAACTTTGATTGGGTGCGTTTGGGGGAATGGTGGGCGTGAGAGGGGGGTTAGTTACCCTCCAATCACTTTCAAATACTAAAAAGGGCACTAGCCCTCTCAATTTCCAACTAAATGAGCCCCTTTTAAAGTTTTTACGACAACTCTATCTATAAATACCTTATATGCCCCATGGGCATAACTTACAACATTTGCCCTGGGGGCTCTGGGGGGGTTGTCATCCTTAAATACATAATTTGCAGAACTTTCAACTACGTTCAACAAAATGGCTATCTCTAAACTTGGGAACTGGGAACTGGTGTTTGGGAACTGGTGGGCGTGAGAGGGGAGTTAATTACTCTCCACTCACTTTCGACTATTAAAAAGGGCAATGTCAATTTCCAATCAAATGAGCCCCTTTTGAAATTTCTACAACAACTTTCTATATAAACCTTGTATGCCCCCAGGGCATAACTTACAACCCTTGCACTGAGGGCTCTGATGGGGTTATCATCTTAAAAGACCTAATTTCCAGAACTTTTGACTACGTTGAACAAAATGGATATCTCAAAACTTTGATTGGATGTGTTTGGGGAAATGGTGGGCGTGAGGAGGGGGGTTAGTTGCCTTTCAGTCAATTTCGACTATTAAAAGGGCACTAGCCCTTTCAATTTCCAAATGAATGAGCCCTTATTGAAGTTTGTACTACATCGCTTTCCATAAAAACCATATACGCCCCCAGGGCATAACTCACGACCCTTGCCCTGACGGCGGGGGGGGGGAGGGCGGGGAGGGGTTGTCATCCTTAAAGATCTAATTTCCAAAACTTTCAACTACGTTGAATAAAATGGCTATCTAAAAATTTTTATTAGATGTGTTTGCGGAAAAGGTGGGCGTAAGTGGGGGGTTAGTTGCACTCAAATCACTTTCGAGACTATTAAAAAGGCACTAGCCCTTTGAATTTCCAATCGAATGAGCCCTTTTTCAAGTTTCTAAGACACAGATTTTAATAAAAGCTTATATGCCCCCAGGGAATAACTTATAACCCTTGCACTGAAGACTGTGGGGGGCAGTGTTCTAATCAAAGGTATAATTTCCTGAAATTTAAATTGCGTGGAACAAAATGGCTATCTCAAGATTTTGATTGCATGAGTTTGGGTAAATGGTGGGTGTGGAAAGGGTGTTAGTTGCCTTCCAATTACTTTTGTCTATTAAAAAGTTTCTACGACAACACGTTCTATAAATCCTTATATGCCCCAAGGGCATAACTTACAACCGTTTCCCTGATGGCGGTGGGGGGGGGGGGGTTGTCATCCTCAAAGACCTAAGTTCCAGAACTTTCAACTACGTCGAGAAAAAAGGCTGTCTTAAAATTTTGATTGGATGTGTTCGGGGAAAAAGTGGGCGTGAGAGGGGGGTTAGGTGTCCTCCGATCACTTTCGGCTATTATAAAGGGCATTAGCCCTTTCAGATTACAATTGAATGAGCCCTTTTTGAAGTTTTTACGCCAACACTTTCTATGAAAACCTTATATGTCCCCAGGGCATAACTTACAACCCTTGCCCTGACGGCTGTGGGGGAGTGTCCTCCTCAAAAACATAATTTCTATCTGGAAATCTACTACACTGAACAAAATGGTTATCTCAGAATTTTGATTAAATGTGTTTCGGGAAATGGTGGGCGTGGAAGGGGTGTTAGTTGCCTTCCATTCACTTTATACTATTAAAAAGGGCACAAGCCACTCCCTTTGAGGAGGACCTCCCACGCCCGTCATTCCCCCAAACACATCCAATCTAAATTTTTAGATAGTCATTTTGTTCAGCGTATGCTAGTTGAATTCCAGATAGAAAATATGTTTTTGAGGAGGACACTCCCCCACAACCCTCAGAGCAAGGGTTTTAAGCTATGCCCTGGGGGTATATAAGGTTTTTATAGAAGGCGTTGTCGTAAAAGCTTCAAAACAGGCTCATTCAATTGGAAATTCAAAGGAATGTCGAAGAGCTAGTGCCCCCCCCCCGTCATTCCCCCAAACACATCCAACCAAAATTTTGAGATAGCCATAGTGTTCAGCGTAGGCTAGTTGATTTCCAGATAGAAAATGCGTTTTGAGGAGGACACTCCCCCACAACCCTCAGGCCAAGGGTTTTAAGTTATGCCCTGGGGGCATATAAGGTTTTTATAGAAGGCGTTGTCGTAGAAGCTTCAAAACAGGCTCATTCAAATGGAAATTCAAAGGGCTAGTGCCCTTTTTAATAGTCGAAAGTGATTGGAGAGCAACTAGCCCCCCCCCCACACCCTTCATTCCCCCAAACAAATCCAATCAAAATTTTGAGATAGCCAGATAGAAAATATGTTTTTGAGGAGGACACTCCCCCACATCCCTCAGGGCAAGGATTTAAAGTTATGCCCTGGGGGTATATAAGGTTTTTATAGAAGGCATTGTCGTAGAAACTTCAAAAGGGGCTCATTTGATTGGAAATTCAAAGAGCTAGTGCCCTTTTTAATAGTCGAAAGTGATTGGAGGGCAACTAGTCACCCCCGCCCATTATTCCCCCAAACACATCCAAACAAAATTTTGAGATAGCCATTTTGTTCAGCGTAGTTGATTTCCATATGAAAAATATATCTTTGAGGAGTACACTCACCCACAACCCTCAGGGCAACGGCTTTAAGTTATGCCCTGGGAGCATAACTGGTTTTTATAGAAGGAGTTGTCTTAGAAACTTCAAAAAAGGCTCATTCAATTGGGAATTGAAAGGCCTAGTGCCCTATTTAATGGTCGAAAGTGATTGGAAGGCAACTAGCCCCCCCCCCCTCACGCCCGTCAGTCCCCCAAACACATACAAGCAAAATTTTTAGATAGCCATTTTATTCAACGGAGTTGATTTGCAGTTATAAAATATGTTTTTGAGGAGGATACTCCCCCAAAGCCCTCAGGGCAAGGGTTTTAAGTTATGCCCTGGGGGCTTATAAGGCTTTATAGAAGTAGAGAGGGGTCAGGAGGTCCCACGATGACCACGTGGTTTATGGTTTTCTCAGTGAGAATGAAAAAACAGGAATTTTCTCACTTGAAAAACCATGAATTTTGTCACATTTATGGTTGTTTTCATGGATGGTTATGTGTGTTGTTCGATTTATTTGATGTTTTTCTCGGATTTCAACATCAAATTATGGATTTTTTATGTTTTTTTTAAGTGAGAATTTTAAAAACATAAACTTTCTCACATTTATGTATGTTTTCATTGATGGTTATGTGTTTTGTTCGATTTATTTGATGTTTTTCATGTCTGTTTTATGGATGATCCAGAAATAGTATTTGTTGTTGTTGTTGCTCAAGCCAAATGTTATGACATTCCCGGAAACAGTTAGATCACATGTTTCCTTCTCAGCCAATCAGCGAGTCGGATACATCCTCCTTCTCAGCCAATCAGAGGGCTGTTTACATATTAGCGGCGGTGGGAATATAAGGAACGGGTTTTTTGCTATAGTTTTATTAGTCTGTGAATAGACTTCAAAGGAGTGAGAAGAAGAACTGTTTTGACTTTACTCATTTGGATATATATTTGTGTTGATTGGCGATGAGTGGAATGTTTACCCTATTAGAAGTTGATAGTGGAGTTGATGATAATAGTACAAGAGTACCAAACATTGCGGTGGAAATCACGAAAGGAACGCGGCTTTGTCTGGAATGGGATGCAGTATATGCAAGATATGTAATATCCCTGAGCAAATTTAAAATGGAGGATCAATTATGTTTCGCTGCAAAAGTTGATATAGCACAAGTGAATAGACTTCAATGTGCTTTAAGTACATTAGTGAAACATATTGAAGACAATAAACAGTATCGCTAATTGTAAATGCTCTGTATTATTGAGGTTGGTTTTCTAATTATTCAATAAAATTGTTTCGAAATCGAAAATGTTCCCTTTCTTTTCTGGTTAGGGCTAATGAATCAGGGTCAGTCTAGAGTCAGCAGTCAGATTGAAAGGACTGAAAAATGAATAAATTTGAGAAAGAGAGAATTAGATCAAATCTAGTGCTTATGGAAAAAAATTTGATTTTGGATGATGATTTTCTCGAGTTATATCTTAAACGCAGGATATTCTCTTGTCAGGGAGCTCTTGACAATATAATGAGGAGTGATTCTCCTCCATTGGACTATTGTATGAAACTTTTAAAATGTAACTCAAATACATATACTCAATTTTTTGATATATTAATTGGAATAAGACAGAATCATATTGTGGATATACTTTTGAAAATATTGCCAATGGATTCAATGTAGATGCCTCCCCCCATCATTCGAAAGAGGTACTGTCACATAGCTACTCCTCTCCCCACCATGTCCCTCTCATTGAATTTATCGAACGAAGAGGATCAGTTTCGTGTTAGCTGTGAGTGAGTTGACATCGGAAACCGAAAAATGTTCTATATATGTCCCTTGTGCATGTACACTCTTGGCAGTTGGAATCAATGTGAGAATTGTACAATTATTGATGACTATAATGAAAAGTGTAAATTATGTAATCCTTGCAAACTACATTGAAGCTACGCTGTACAAATTAAAGGATGTAATTAATGTCTTGAAGGGGTATGTGACTCTCATCCTAGAGGCCACTTCTGTTACAATTGTCACTATGATAAATGTGATCAGCGGGAGAATACTTACCCAGCTATGATTGGAAAGAATCCTAAACATGATTTCAGTTTATTTCTACAAGATTGGTATCGTCGCGGATCTAAATTATTCTGGGAAGAGGAATCTGGTCTACGATTCAACTGCTGGGGTAACAAGACAATTTGGTTTCTACGTCACCGCTGTGATGACAATGCCTACTATGACTATAAACCAAGTTATTTTTATTTGGCAGTTACAGAATTTGATTCACAATTTGAAAAAACTGTATGTGATATTGCTTCAAATAGACAGATTGAAACTCTTGAATTTCATAATATGAATGCAAATAGTATCATTGACTATACAAAGAGATATGTCAAGAGTGAAGTTACATTATACTGTAGAAAATGTGACCCTGACTTTGCAGTCAATCAAGATCAATATACAGTGAATCCAAATGATTTACCAGCATTAGTGTTTCACGATAGTTGCCTATACATCGAAGATGAAGAAATCTAAAGTGTAGATTTAAAGACATTATTGTATATATATACATTTTATTAATAAACAAATTCACAAACATTTTTTAAGTAATTTACTCTTAGGGCAATAAAATCAATACTATGTAGGTTTGAGAGGATATTTTCCACTAGACAGTCATTCAGACGTAGATTGTCACCCTAAATGTGGAGAAAGTGCTTGTAAGTATAATCACGACATCGGAACACAAAACATAGCAGCGCATGGAAGCCACAGCTTTTAGTCGTTAGATCCTGCACCCTCTTTCGATTTTGAATAATAGTTTTCCCACTGCTCTCAATATAGTTGCTGATGTGAGGTGTGTAGAATGTATAGGGTAGACCGAGAGGATCAAAAAATTCAATCGTCTTCGTTGTTTGATAGATGCACAGCCAATGACCTGTCAGCAGAGTCGATGGACTGCTATTAACAATAATAAGGGTATTGTTGACACTTTGAATTTTTCCAAGATAGTCCTATGACATACAATAGGATTTGTACTGTGACATGTTGGGGTCCATATTAAATACATTGATTATTTGACCGGTGTTCATGGTACTAAGTCTAGTAGAACACTACCTTCGGGAGTGATTTCCCAATAGGTTTCATAGTGATTTAGTGAGATTAGTGCAATACTCTCAGCCAATGAATCGGCAAATGTACACTCTAAACGCACACTCCCCGTACGTACTATACTCATATCCTGTGTACCCGACAAATCCAGTACAATGATACCATGTGTTTTAGCAAACATATCTTCGGTTATACCATTTTCAAATAGTTGGGAGTCATGGTATAGGGTTTGCATGGTCAACTCGTACAAGGTTCTATAGTATCTTTCAAAAGATATATTGTAGAGTGGGATGCCGTTTACTTTGCATACAAGAGATGAAAGTCCAAACATCTCGAATATATGTGGGCATTCTGTCCAGGATCCAATTGCACTGGCGCTTTTTACAAAGGCCAACGCTAGTTTCGAGGGGATTTTACCATTGATAAAGGATGAATCGGTGAAGCTGCGTGAGCCCATTGCAATATGTCGCTGATTGGTGATTGTATGAGGAACAAGTAGTTTAATATTGTTGCCATTGGCTCTCAGTGTTTCCACGGCCAAAGCAACAGAACTCATGACCTGTTTTTTGCGTACATGTAGTATTGCTGAGGTGAGGGAGAGACTTAAATCGGGATTACCAGCAAGTTCTTTTCTCAATATGAAATTGGAGGGTGCAAGCGTCAATTTTATATCCACTTTAACATTGGGCGGCAGTCATTGGGGTATATTAAATATTTCATGATATATTTTTCCAACTAGATGTAATTCACTAGTTGTAGCATTTTTAAGTGCATCTGTACTATCAGTATTAGTAATATATTCATATCCATTGGAGGTGCCTCTCAATTCCTTGTATGACTTGGGTGTCATCAGCATGAATTGCATATAGCTTGCATAGTTGGAGAGATTGTTGCTTGTGCTCACCAGCGTGCCATTGATGTAGACACTAATTTGACGAAATAAATTATGTAGTATACAATCCTCATAGGATATTCCTTTGGCCCGGACTAACATTAAATTATTGGATTTCTAGACTTTCATTTGCAAATCTATAATTGTGGCCGATAAATCTAAGAAGTAGTCTTCATTGGAATAAATTTGAAAGTGGATATTGTCGGAGAGGGGTTGTAGTGGATAAAATTGTTCATAGTATCCATGCTTGACACTCACATCAACATTTTCGGCATTGAATAGATTCAATGAGGCGATGATTGAAGGTTGAGAATCCTTATACGGTAGGGCTTCTGGTTACACTACGTGTCGGCTTTTTCCTTCTTTTCTTTGACAAAAGGGATGTCTTACGTTTCCGTCCTGAGTAGAGACTGATGAGTGATGCGTTGTTTCTTGACCTTTTTAAACCTTTACCATTCTGTTTTAATCTCTCGCCAAGGGTTCGCGCACTGGACCTAAGATTTTCCGAAGCACTTTTTTAAAATCCTTGCCAGAGCCCCAATCGTATAGTGTAGATGATGCAAAATCTGTCGCAGCCGGTACAAGATATTTTCTAGCCAGTGGTAGCGAAGAGCAAAACAGCTTAGCAAACCAGCTGTCAAGACCGTAGCCAGACATTGACGAGCGACCTTTGGAATAGTCCATTCCATTGCCCTGTTGTCTTGGGCCAAGAGTATTAACATAGCAGTCAATATCAGGACAATTGAATACCACTTTTTTATTAGACATCTTACTTTTGAACGATGGGTCGAAAATGGCATGTAATCACAGCCAAACCTTTTGAAATTGCTATTGGATCACCCAATTCGGTTCTTAGTGTTAACTGAGTTCCAAATAGGAAGTGTTTACGGGAGTATACTGAAGATGCTTTATATTGTAGTGGTGAATATGTTCTTGATTGGTTTTTTGTTCAAGAACTCGTAGGAGGGGGACATTTGAATTGCCAACACGAGATGTTTCCAAAAATGAGGCGTAGAGAAATATACAAGTGTCTGTGGTGAAGGTAGACGGGTAGTCAGCGAAAATGAAATTAGTGTTTCCGGCACTTTTACCATTGATTATATTGAGCTTAAAGCAAATAACATCATTTAGGTTATCGTTGAGAATAAAATTTTCATTTTCAATAGGTGAAATCAAGTATATCTTTCTCTACTCATTTGAATATTTTAAAAGTAAAGCACCCTTTTTACGAGAGGCAATTCTTTTATTAATAGTACGAAATAAATAATTCATACTGGCGAGTTCCTCATAGGGCAGTTCAATGTATGGATAATCCAACGAATTTATTTTTTGAATTTGTTCTTGATCACCTGGTGGAGGCAGCCAATCATAGGGTCTGATTTTTATTTCATATTTACGATCCTTTCTCAGGACGTCATAGGTTTTTTTGAGAATACAGTCGACAAGAGCCACTTCATACTTTCCATCGAAATTGATGGTGGGGGAGAGTTTCGTCCAAAAATCACTTGTTCTATTCAGATCATTGTAGAGAGGATCAGAAACATTGGACATGAAAGTCACATAGAAATCATTGGGCATTGTTAATATCTTCAGCACTGACCCAAGAATCAAAATCTGACTTGTATCCTAGCCAGAGAACAAGCAACTGTTTCTTACCGTGGCGTGTACGACTCTTTAATATCTTTTCAATTTGATAAATGTCACTATTGTTTCTAACTTTTTGCAGTTTATATTCATAGAAACTGTCGAGAATCTCATCATCTTTGGTGTCTCGCAGTCAATAAGTTACGGGTATGGTGTCTAAGATTTTGGACACTTTAAAAAGTTCGGTGCTCCATAAATAATTCCCCTTTTCAAAAATATTGTTGGTTCTATTAATTCGAACAGTATCACCAACATTGAATTTCTTCTTTTTTTTTCTTTTTCACCCTTGGAGTATTGCTCTAGAAAAGCATCAAATGTATCATTTTCAGAATGATGAACTTCCGTTGGGGTTGAGTTGGACAGAGATCGATGGGGTCGTTGATTATAAATAAACATGATTTTATCTAAATCATGAATAAAAGCCGATGTATTTTTCAATGTGCAATATCTTGAAATTAATAGACAAATCGTTCTTATCAATAGTTCAGCCAATGCAACCTTTATCAGGCTGTGACTATGATAAAGTGTTGTAATATATTTCAAAAGAACCTTTTGCACATGTGGATTAACAAATTCACTGCCACAATCCGATTGAATTTTTCTATATGAATCCTGTTCAAGAATACTTTCAATCGCCCGAGCAACTTCAACACCTCTCTTTGATCGCAGTGGAATGGCATAGGCATAGCGACTAAAGACACTGATTGCCACTAGCATATATTTGTAGGGCGCATTGTGACGTTGTTGAAGTGCGTCTAAAGTTAAAAGATCCGTTTGCATTATATGCAGAGGGAAAAAGGCTTTAGTTTGTCGATATTGATTACAGCGAAGCCTGTGATTCCGATGTAGTGTGTAACTCGATTCATTTTCTAGATACTCTTTTGCATTTTTCAATGTGGTGGTGCCGGAGACAGCTTTGGAAAGCGTTTTGGGAGAACTTAAACTTCCCGCTTCGCCAATATTTTCATAGACACCTTTCAAAACTTCATCCATTTTGAACGTAAACACGTAGTGTAATGACCACTCCTCTTTTGCACACTGGTGGGTGAATCAATTCGTCCTTATTTTTGAATAGCAGTCACAAGTAATGTAAAATCATTGCTGCTGCTGATAGTATCTTCAAATATTGAATCTTCTTCTTTTTAAATGGTGTTGTTGGAGGACTATATTCTCTTAGTTTCTTTAGAATTTGCTTATTACCAATAAGACTTTTGGGGAAGTTTATTGTACACAGAAAGCTGTATAGATTATCGTCAAAGTATAAGAGTCCTTTACAATTCATCACCATATCACAAATTAAATCAACTAGATTATAACTTTTTCCCTGAATTATAATTCGCTTCCCTGTGCTCTTGACTTGAACTTGATCGCCAGTTTCCAACATGAGATAAGATAATACTCTTTTACTCTGTTCTCGATAGGTCAATGGCAATAGGTTTCTAATTTTCAATACAATTGAATTCAATTCCTTCTCCTTTGATTGCACTGCAGAATCTTGAGGAGATGTTTCCTGTTTAGAGGGATCGGTGACGGTGGGTCTCTCACGATAAGGTTTATGCTTGTCCACACGTCGCAATGCATCTTGAAGTAAAAGCAGTTTTTTTTCATCGGCAATATTCTCATCGTTAATGAATTTGCTTAGATTGTCTTCAAAATGTTCGATGGGCGAGAGGACAAGTTCAAATGGTGTCAATTTATATGGTTTTGCCATTCTCACTAGAGAAAACTGTTTACAAGTCCTGCAATTATCGGCAGTAAAAGTGTGAAGAAGCTACCGCCTGCTTGAAGGAGTCGTTGTGGTTTTAATTTTTTTACCTTTTTTTTTAAAGACAAGGCGCGTACAGTGGTACGATGTTGCTTTGTCTGTTTTGTAGAACCTTATGGCAGTTGAACATTGCCCACAGTTAACTTTATACACAGTTCGGATATTAGATTAATGAAATCATTGTCAACCCCATGTTTGAGTATAGCCTTCCTAAGCAACGGTTTTGAAGTGCTTAAAACGGAAAACAGATGCCGTTGTTCGTGTAGTTTCTTCAGTGTCAGAATGACAACTAATAGCCCTTTCTACTGTTCACCGGAAGATATACTGTAATTTTATTGTTGAAAATGTCGGTGACTACACGTAGATCCTCGGGCGTGCTCTGATTAAGATCCAGAAAAATTTACCCGTTGGGATTGATAGTCGCACTTTGTGTCTGAGGAAAACATAATTTTAGGCGCGCGGGGGTTTTTCGGCTTTTTTATTTTATGTAGCTAGATATAATCCCGGACGACTCGATAGATAATATAAATGGTGCAATTCAATGCAAGGCTTTACATAGATTTGCTCTGATGAAAGAGATTGTGTAGAACTAGAGTAATGGAAATGTCTTCATGATGGGAGCGAACAGTGAACAGTTTTAGCATTTCCTGCGAGAACTGTTCAATGGATTCAGCCAAATCATCAATAATCAACCACGACTTCGATTCAATACTATTGAAAACATCAAGTCCCTGTATGAATTGTATTGGTATGGTTGTGGCAATAGCTTTTATTTTATCATAGGACTCCTGCCAAATACTATAGCAATAGTAGATTTTTTTCGGTTCTTCAAAAAACATTTCATCACAATTTAGAATTATCCTATCGAAATGCGTCGTTTTCCCCGATCTTGACTTTGCACGAAGACACAATATGTAGGGTGTTTCAAATTGAAAAATGCTGCTGCTGACAAAAGTTGTATTGCAAATAGATCCCGGTTAGTCCTATCCAATGAATAAGTAGTAATTTCCCCATAGATCTATCAATTCAAGAACAACAAAAACAATATTTCATGGCAGCATTTATTTCGGCACTGCATGAAAACACTTGTTCAACATGAACAACGATAAAAATAACACTTGTTCAACGTGACAAAATTTCAAGGTCAACATGAAAACTTTATTTGTTCAACATGAACACAGGGCAATGATAACACTTTATAAATAAGCACTTATTGTCTTTAAAAACACTTTTCTGTACAACACTTTATGTACAATAAAAAAACACTTTTTGTCCATCATCAACAACACTTTTCTGTACAACACTTTTTGCCAACTTAAACACTTTTCTATACCTGACACTTTTTGTACAACAGAAAATACACACACTTGGAACAATAGCACAGTTGAACTTGATTATGGTGAATTTAAAGGTGGTATCCCCCCTCCCCCCCCCCCGGGGGCCGCGGTGCCGCAGGCCGGCCGGCCGCGGGCGGGGCCCCCCACCCCCCTGGGCGGCCGCGGGAGGGCACCCCCCCCCGGGAGCGGCGATGGAAAAAGAATTGTTGTCGTCACTGCTACAGGTTAGTGGATGGGTTAGTGGTGGTGATGGTTAGTGCTTGGGCTAGATGAGGTTGAGTTAAGGTAGTGAAAGGGTGAGTGGTTAGTCAGATTAGGTTAATTTATCCAGACCAAGTTGATTGCGATAGTCTATGCATTCAACTCGGTCTGAAATACGGTAGTGACCGTGGGGTAGAACAGTCACACCATTCTCGAGCACATAGACCTTGTCAGATATACACAACATTGCATTCTTTTCCACTCTTACAGTATAATTTTTATAATGTAGAGAGCGAATTGCAAGCACTTGTGATCTTGGCACTGGGCTACTTTCTACACAGTCTCTGTACACGCTCATGTTAAAATTGCTCTTTACAAAATGTGTAGGCACCCCTTTACACGCCTTCTTTTCTTCCCCACTATGAGTTTCCACGCAATAAACTTTGGGACCCGGGAACACCCCCCTGGATATCAAATCACTCCCCGTCTCTGATTTTAATTTTAATACTTGGTTGGGGGCTTGACGTTTCACCAACTCGGGGTAGAGTGATGGATTCCAGTTGGTGAAATCCATCCGCGAGCTGATGTGCACCCCCTTTTCTAAATCACCAAATAAATCTTCAGTCCCATTTACCTTTAACAGCAGAGAATATGTATCACCTTAGTAAACTTGAACCTCCCCCTCCCGTGGCCATTGCACCTTGCACATATTTTAAAAGAACGACAACATGAGAGTTTTGGAAATTTCCAGGTCTGAAGGGCCGCCTGCAATAGTATTGGTTAGTGCCGCTTGCCACTCTAGCCTGTGTAAAGGCGCCATGTCAATCTCTATTCACGTGAATGATGTTCAAGTGTAGTTGACAATCCTTTGTGCCCCCTCTCGAGGATTAGTCAAAATATTACAGCGAGATCTCACCCGTACGCTCTCACAAATTTTGCCAAACGCTGAATTTAGGATAAGCTTGTACATTTCCTTCTCCACCTTTGAATGTGCCTTAGAGCGTTTATCGACAAAGGTGTCGATAAACGTTTTCAAGTAGGGTCGCTGATTGAACTGTATGACCCAGTGTATTTTAGTGATCTTGAAACCGTTGCTCACCATCCAGTGCAAAAGCACATGGTGAACAACGAGATTCTCTTTAGGGTCCAAATCAGCAATCAGTTTCTGTTTGGAGGGAGTCCAGTGCATCCCCATATCCTCAACCAATGAACGATTGTAGGGGCTCAGAGAGTCCCTGCTCCCCGGCCGATTGATACATGGAAAAACAAAATCTTTGACTGAGTCGTGAAGCGCCAGCGGACTGTGACCGTCAACTTCAAAGAACCATCCTTGTGGCCCATTGTCCTCGACGGTGGTAATGTCGGGGAACTCACAAGGATTCTCAAGCCATTGATAGTTCCCACACGGCAAAGAGTAGTGTGACATTTCCGAGGGGTACAACGAGTTCATGTCCAAGAACACTGCATTTGACTTTGCACCGGTGCTTTGTCCGCTCGGATCGGTTGATAAGACGCGGTCCCCATGAAAAACATACCCACCCCTCATTGAACGCTCTACAAAAAGGTGATGATCTAAATCGGTGATTAGGCCTATTTCCTCCCTGCTAATTTTTAAAATTAAAACAATTACTAAATGGGGTGTAGAAAAATAATCGGCTATATCTAACCCGAACTCTGAATAGATATGGTCTGTATTCTTACAGATTATATCTAGCAAAGTTAAAACGTCACTGGTCAAGTACATTCTACAATAATCCCACCCATTTTTACACTCCCCCTTGGACCACACCTTCTTGGCAAACTCGTAATCCTCGACTGTGCATTCACTGCTGGTCAGTGAATTGTGAAAAGATTCAATTGGAGGTAGTTTTTACTCGATTAAGCTTGCACCAGAGCAGTAATAGTCGTATGCGTATATACCTTTGCATGTCAACATATCATACATTTCACTGTCTGGACAGTGCTGTTTAAGCAAGGGAGAGCTATCAAAATTGTCGATGTTTTGCACTTGAATCAATTGACTCAATGCCTTGGGGAAAAAACTAAAGGACTCTAAAAACCGGATTTTATTCCAACACGTATGCCCATTATCCACTGCCTGCCATTTCAGTTCGAGAAGCAATAACTTCTCAGCTGATTTGGGAATAATGTTGTAGATAAATGAACTATTTACCCATGGACAATCTACTCCCCCTCCCGCCCTATGCAAACGTGCCAGTGCCGGTACAATAAATTTTAAGTCATAATTGGAATTATGAATAAAAACAGGGATAAAAAACTGCTGGCTAACATTTAAATTACATGAGTGATTCATAACTCCTCGACCAGGACGCCCTCCCAATGATAGGCCTGGCTCCAAATGGTTAGGGTCTCTGGATGGTCCTTTCTTCAAACGGGGTCATGGAGCCCCCTCTAATACCCCAAACCAATTGAAAACACCCACTATTTTTTTAAATGTTATAGCGATACTATAATCTGCCGACCGAAACCTAGTAACCTTGGTATTTATACCAAGATAAAAAGAACACTTATCCAGGTCACTCAATTTAGTCAGTGCAATGTCTATGCACTCAGGCCCCTCATCCAATGTTTCAACTATTTCTAACAACCGCATGGTGTTAGAACTATCTCTTTGCGCGTGGGCGTAGGACACTGCAATAGCCTGATGTTCTTTGACTCGCTTTGGAAATTGGGCATCGTTCACCTCCACCAGCTTAGCTTCAAAGTCTAAAGATATTTTGTTGCACTGGAGAAGGGTATTTTGAAAATTTTTAAATCGTAGAATTGCCCTATCCCCTGAAACCGTTTCCACTGTCTGGTAGCCGTGGCGGCTACAATGCCTCATGTGATTTTGTAACTTTAGTTCAGTCCAAAATCTAGAGAGACATGTTGGACAGTAGAAACATGCACCCCTTTTTTTACCCTCCCCCAGAACTCTACTAATGTCAGTGATAGGGTTAAAATGTCCGATTGCATTCGGTTGACTAGGTGGCGTGTAAAGCAACCAAACCCAGTGTTTAACCAAATCAACTGAGGGACCCCTTACGGGGAATACCACCCCCTTCTTTTTTAAACGAACCCCATCTTCAAAATCACTTTCGTATTGTACCACAGTAACGCCGATATTTAAGTGGGCATTAGCCCTTTCAAAAATATCAATGGATCGAAGCGTTACTGGGTATTTTCCTTCTAAGCAAGAAAAATCTACAACTGGAAAACTGGACCCCTCCTTCCCATGTATAGCCCAATTGTCTAAATTCGTCTTGGTAGTGTCATCTGCTAGAAGCTGAAAGGCTGATATGAGGAAAGCATATCTGAAACACTTTTGACCTGTTTCAAAACTAATCCGCTGGACACCACGACAACCTACTAGATCTGGACTATATTTTAAAACTACTGATCTTTCCCCACCTGCCCCCCCTCTTAAAATAAAATCTTTCTTAAATTTGCAAATATTAACACTTAAATTTTCAACAAAAAGAACTAGAGAGCCACTACTGTTTTCATTAAAGTTCTCGAGATGCGTTATAATTTGATCGACCCAATCTATGAAAACTCCCTCAAAATTTTCTAAATTTAAATAAACCAAACGCATCTCGGAATGTATAAAATGATAGTAAACCTCGCTTTTCCCTCATTTAAATAAAAAACCTTTAAAACAATGGAAACCTTAATTGAATCCCTACCTCCCCACAACTGAATCTGGTTCTCCAGAAGTGCACGAATTTTGTCTACATAGTTGTGTACAATTTCTATAGGATCATTAACAAATTTCTCCCCCATTGGTGTATTAAAGGGATCACCAAACGTTGCAGTGAAAACAACTATATTATTTAAAATTCTGTTGGACAGCTGAAAGTCTGGGAGAGTTGTACCCTCCTCCCCCTCTTGTATATTATCCCCTCCCCCAAGCTGTTCAATAATAGGGCTATGGGAAGCCGCTTCATTCGATTGAAGTGGGGAAATGATCATGTAATCTGAGGGGGAAGGGTTTCCCCTCAATCCACCGACAAAATCATCCAAAAGCTGCATAGTATTTGGGGTTAGCAATGCTAAGTCTGAATCTGAATTATCTACATTACCCTGCTCAACTGCGCTATTATCTACATTTAAAAAATCACCTAAAAAGTCGTCAATATTATCTGGAATTTGATGTAAATCATCCCATAGTGAATTGTTGGGGGGCTCCACGTGTGCCTCCTCTTCGTCCCCTTCGCCACTGGACGCAGAGTAGGGGACCACTGCTCGCCCAATCTATAAATGAAAAAATAGCTTATTTTCAAAGTGTTCAAATCATCCCCTACTGCTTCTAAAATTTGGGTTATTATTGCTTAATAACATTTGGTTAATTCAACTTAATATAATCTAAGATATGACATAGAAGGCGAAAATTTGTTCGATTATTTTCAAAGATTTAAAAAAAAAAACTTTTTTCGACGCTCCCCCCCACGCCCCCCCCCTAACCATGTCCCACAGTGCTTCCCAGACTATCCGTGGTGCTTTTCGGAGCCACAGCACATCCCGGTGGCACTTCTCGGGCCCCCGCATCGCTTCCCGCGATGCATCTCGGGCCCCGTTGGCGCATCCCTGTGGCACGTACTTGACCCGAGGCGCATCCCCTCGGCGCGTCCCGAACCTTGCCCCCGCAACATCCTCCGGACCCATCGGCGCATTCCGGGCGCCGGGTCTTTACATAATGTCCCAAAAAAGTTGAAATATTTCTAATTCCATACAGGTTCAGTGAACTCCTCATTAGCTCACAATTATTGTAGGCCCCCGCGCGAGTGGTTGAAAATGAAAAGCCTGAACTTCAGACAAGGAAACAGTGCACTTAAATTCTGTAAACCGTTAACTCAATATATCGTCAACAATGTTTCCACATCACTATAATATTGGTAAGGGTTGTAAGATTGAAAGTTATTTTAAAATATCCTTGCACAAATTACGGGGTCCTTATTTGAAAAATATATAAATGTAAATAATCTCACTTAGTTCCTTCTCTCGAAATTTTGTGATAATCAATTGTGAAAAATAGGGGATTTTGAGTTTCAAATGGTGAGCATTAATTGAAAATACCCACGAAAAATATTCGCTTATGTGATAGCGGCGAAGAGATAGGGGTGAATGCATAAAAATTAGCAAAGATAAGAAAAAATAGTATTTTAAGTTCAAAGGCGGTGATTATTAATAGAAATTACCTAAAAATATTCGCTTATGAGATATCGAAGCGATAGCAAAGATTAGAAAAGAGTGGTTTCTATGAACAAAAATTACATTTAGATATCTCCGAGGGAAGGGGGTGCAGAGAAAAGAGGGGTTTCATTGTAAAAAATTACATTTAGATATCTCCGAGGGAGATAAATTTAAAACAATGGTTGGGAGTGAGGGGTTAATATCTCACAGAGATAAGTTTATATTGGGATTGAAAAGGACTAAAAATGAATAAATAGAAAGGTAGGAAAAAACGCTTACATTTTTATATCCCGGCTGCACTCGGGCATCCGAAGGACCAGGTAGTGTATTCTGGTGGGCCACGTCATGACCTTGCATAAGTGGGGCAGCTCTTGAAGGCCCAGGCAACGTATGATGGAAGGTGGACTGGCCGGTGGCATTACATTCTTGTACAGATGATTGCACTTGTTTTGGAAGCTTCGGCCAGCTACCATATTGCCGGACACTAGCCTTCGCAGGGCCCGCATTATTAACCCTCGCTTTCTTGGAAGGAGGGGGCACGCATTCTTCACAATTTGCCTTAAAAAGAAGAGAAAAAATTAGTATCTAAATAGTTTGCCCTTTTTTTACAGAAAGAAAGTTAGTATCATCATCCATATAATTTTGTCTAGAAAAGGCATTTATCACTAAGAAAGCACAACGTAAAAAATTTTGTGAAATATACTAATTGCATCCTTTTTTTAATCTGAGAATTACGGCTCACTGAGCCCTTCAAAAGCCTGCCTATATAAATCTGCCTAATTTCTTATTTTTAGGCGTTTCTGTTCTTTTCTGTTTTTAATCTGCATTGTGCACGCCTTGTTTGATGCATTTAAAGTATTAACGGTATTTTTTATCTTTCCATATCCTTTTACGATAGCTGGTATTTATCACACACCCATAAAAAACAGCCCACGGAAAATAACCCCACGGACAATATCCCGGAGAAAAGACCGGGGCCAATCCCCCCTCCCTCCCACGAAAGATATGGTAAAAATGCTATTCAATTTACGCATAATAAAGCAATGTATCTTTTTCTTAAACTCGCCCCCCTTACTTTTCACGCGAAGAAGCAGTTTGTTTTCACCTTACAATGGAGGTGTTAGACTTGAGGCATGGCCCCCTCCCCCTTTCACCAATGTCCTAAAAATATTATTAGGCATTAATTTGAAAATAACGAGATTTCACCGGTTCTCCAAAAAGAGATTGTATATGCCTGCGCTTAATAAATTGCAATCTCTATTTGAATAAAACTTTTTAATTTGACAGAAGAATAGCTCCGTTGACCTCGTTTGTAAGCCGGAAAAAGGGTTATAAAGTAATTACATGCTTGCGAAAATGTATTGTCAAGTTAGCGGCTTAATAGCGACTTCTGTCACAGAGAAAGAATAAATTTGAGAAAATGTATTTCTTTGGGCGGTGGTTAGCTTTTGAGGGTAAAAGATTATATTTTCTTTTTCTTGGCAACGTGATGTTTGTATTAGAGGGGGGGGGGGGGGGATTTAGCTGGAAATATAGAGGGAAGGAATGTATCAACTTGGTTTTTCTTTTTGCGCGAATTGGGGGTTGTACGACAATGGGGGAGGGAGGGGGATATTGTTAGACCCTAATTCGAAAATAACTTGTTTCTCTACTTCTATACAGGTTGCATAGGCATAGCTTAATTGTCTGCATGAAACCGTTTTAATTTGATAGGAGAAAAACATCCTATTTTGATCTGAGAAACCTTTTACAGGAAGTGCTTTAAAGAGGGTGATAGCTAATTTTAGGCATCGCGCTGGAGCATTATGTCAAAACCAGAGCGATATTTTCATTAAAAATTGACAGAAGTCAGCGGTCACTTTAGCTGGAAATATAGAAGGAAGGATAATTATTTCTTTTTGCGAGAATTTGATTGTAAAACAATGGTGGGGGGGGTTAGGTTTTGAGGGTAAAAGAATATATTTTATGTTTTCCTAGTGAGTATAAAGATTGTAAAGTGATATTTGTATTGTATGTGGGGGGGGGGGGGGTTTACCCGAATTTAGTAGAGGGTGACCACGGAAAACAATTTTATTTTTAAAATAAAAATAATGAAAACAGAACTTACATTGCTAATTGCGACTGCCAAGACTTCTAAAGAGTTAAATTTATCCATTGTTGTTTACACAGCGTCAAAATACTTTCTGATAATTGAATCACATTGCATGTCCGTTATATACGAAATCTCAAGGGTGAATTGTTATATAACGGGGAAACTATATGTAATCAGGTCTCTGATTGGCTGAGAAGGAGGATGTATCCGACTCGCTGATTGGCTGAGAAGGAAACACGTGATCTAACTGTTTCCGGGAAAGTCATAACATTTGGCTCGAGCAACAACAACAACAAATACTATTTCTGGATCATCCATAAAACAGACATGAAAAACATCAAATAAATCGAACAACACACATAACCATCCATGAAAACAGACATAAATGTGAGAAAGTTCCTGTTTTTCAAATTATCACTGACAAAAACCATAAAACATCCATAATTTGATGTTGACATCCGAGAAAAACATCAAATAAATCGAACAACACACATATCCATCAATGAAAACAACCATAAATGTGAGAAAATTCATGGTTTTTCAAGTGAGAAAATTCCTGTTTTTTCATTCTCATTGAGAAAATCCATAAACCACGTGGTCATCGTGGGACCTCCTGACCCCTCTCTACTTATAGAAGGTGTTGTAGTAGAAAATTCATAAAAAGCTCAATCGATTGGAGATTAAAAGGGCTAGTGCCCTTTTTAATAGTCAAAAGTGATTGGAGTGCAACTAACCCCCCCCCTCACCCATCAGTCCCCCAAACACATCCAATAAAAATTTTGAGATAGTCATTTTGTTCAGCGTAGTTGATTTCCAGATAGAAAATATGTTTTTGAGGAGGACACTCCCCCACAACCCTCAGGGCAAGGGTTATAAGTTATACCCTGGGGGCATATAAAGTTTTATTGAAATCTCTGTCGTAGAAACTTGAAAAGGGCTCATTTGATTTGAAATTCGAAGGCCTACTACCATTTTTGATGGTCGAAAGTGATTAGTGATATTTTTTGCTGTTGCTGTTGTTTAGACCAGGGCACTTCGTATCGAAGGAGTTGTCGTGAGAACTTCGAAAGGGGCTCATTCGATTGAAAATAGAAAGGGTCGATGCCCTTTTTAATAGTCAAAAGTGATTGGAGGGCAACTAATCCCCTTTCCACTCCCACTCTACCAAGCCCACCCTCCCATTTGCCCATTATGTTTAAAAAATAAATGTTGCCTTAAGATTAAATCAAAATGCACTGTGATATTGCTAATTCCAAATAAGCCATCCCAGCAGTATCCCAAGAAATTTTCGGGGCTACTTCTGCTCTTAAAATTTAGCCTAATCAAAATAGCGTAAGTGTATCCATGCTATCAAAGAAAGTAAACAGATTTTTTTGCGAATGGTATCAAGTTTTCCATTTCAGGCCAACTAGAGGAGGTATGAAACTAAATTAAACAGTTCTATTTTTTTCCAGATTTTTAAAAGGGTGTATGTGGTTTAAAATTACTGAAAATTTTTCTCCAGCATACAAATAGAAGGCCAAACTATAAAGTCTTAAAAAACGAAAAGATTTAAAGTGTTATTTTCTTTTTCCCTGAAAAGACTATTTCAATATAAAATGAACAGAAATTAATTAAAAAAACTTTTTCCACAATATAAGTTTTCAAAGAAAAGTAAAGAACTCCTTTAAACAAAAAATCATTTTGGGTTTTATTTATTTATCGATGCTAATTTGAGGTAGTTTCACGCTTGGTAGATTATTTTATTTTATTTTTGCTCATTTTTTGTTTAATGGAATTATTTACTTTTCTTTGAAAAACTTATTTTGTGGAAAAAGTTTTTTTAATTAATTACAACAAATAACCAAGTCAAGCTCAAAACGAGAAGAAAATAACATGGGTAGGAATCAAAACCCCTAGGCCTTCCCAAGGCCAGAACATAATTTGCACTTTACGGAAAAATACAAATGAATGTGCATTGTCAGTTTAATATACATATACTGATATTTGGTAGTCAAAATGTTAATATTATTTGATTTATTTAAGTTATAAAAGTTAAAACATTTATATTTTTTCAGTGAAGTGAAAATTATGTTCTGGCCTTGGGAAGGCATAGGGGTTTTGATCCCTACTCATGTTAATTTCCGTAAAAACGTACCAAAAATGGATATAAACAAATTTTGTATGCGTTTTTTGAGGAATTTTGTGTAAAGACCTAAAAAAGACCGAAAAAAAAGATCCCGGGTACGGTCTTACCGTAGTGTAAAACCAATCAAAATATATCAAGGAATTAAGCAAGTTCTATCCAAAAGATTGAAAAACTTTTTGAGTTATGGGAAAAAAAGCGCAATAAAAGAGGACCTGGTATAATTAATGTGCAAAAGGGCAGGGAACAATTAAAACAATTATACGTGAGACGTGGAAGACCAAGACTCCAAAGTATTTGCTGGACTTGGAGGAAGTATCTATGCAAGAGGAAACCATTATAGAACAGTAGAAAGGCCTCAGGAGGTCCGACCCCTCACCCCTGCTGCCACCTACAACTTTTTTACATAATTTATGCATGTTTTTATGTCTGTTCGTTGTCAGTGAGAATGAAAAAACAGGAATTTTCTCACTTGAAAAAACATGAATTTTCTCACTTTGATGGATGTTTACTTGGATGGTTATGGGTGTTGGTCAATTTATTTGATGTTTTTCATGGATGTCAACATCAATTTATGTCTGTTTTATGGTTTTTGTCACTGAGAATGAAAAAACAGGAACTTTCTCACATTTATGGATGTTAACAGCAATTTATGTCCGTTTTATGGTTTTTGTCAGTGAGAATGGAAAAACAGGAACATTCACACTTTTATGGATGTTTTCTTGGATGGTTATGGGTGTTGGTCAATTTATTTGATGCTCTTCATGGATGTCAACAACAATTTATGTCTGTTTTATGGTTTTTGTCAGTGAGAATGAAAAAACAGGAACTTTCTCACTTTAATGGATGTTTTATGGTTCATTGGCAGTGAGAATGGAAAATCAGGAATTCTCTCACTTTGATGGATGTTTAAAGGTCAAGTTATTAGTTGTTGTTTGTCCAGGTGTAATGGCATTGGGGTTATTTACATAATCGGTGTGGGACTTATTGGTTCATGAATGGGGAATTAAGAAACAAGCATGGCTTCTTTGATCTTTAGGCTAACCTAACCTGAGAACTTGATTTACATAATCGCTAGGGGAATGTATTGATTCAAAAAGGGGGAATTAAGAAACATTATGGTTTCTTTGATCTTTAGGCTATCCTAACCTGAGAAATTGATTTACATAATTGGCGGGGAATTATTGATTCACGAAAGGGGAATTAAGAAACATTATGGCTTCTTTAATCTTAGAACTGAGGGATAAACGTTCTTTAGGTCAGAGAGAAAAATTAATATTCTATTTTTAAATAGGGCTTCATTGATCTTTAGTGTCAGGAATTAGAAATGACATCACTTGTTATCTTGGAATTATGTGGGAGTCTAAAGAGATAGAAATTCTATTTTTAAATACGGCTTCACTGAGCTTTAAGTCGGAGAGATAAATTGATATTCTAACGAAACCTTAATAGTGTAGCTAGGAACATTTATGAGATGAAGAGATTAACGTAGGAAAGGGTTTCCTAGAAATTTGAAATGTGAAAGCACAGAGATGCCAAAAACAAAAGGAACACGCTGAGATTACATTTAGGGATTATTTGGGTGAAACGGTTTTAGATATTTTAGGGAATTATTTCGGCGAAACAGTTAGAGACATTTTAAAAGATTATTTTAGAAAAGGTTTTAGAAGAGGTTTTGAGTGTGGTCGTTATATTAAGCAAGTTCTATTTGAACAGTGTCGTGAGGTCCTCTACCCCAACCCCAAAGGGCCCCGATCGCCCTACCCCGACCCAAAGGGCTCCGATCCCCATACCCCAATCCCGAAGGAACACACCGGTCCCCAAAGGTTCCCCGGACCCCGTCTTTCGCTGATGTATGTTGTCTGAAACCTATGATTTGAGGTGTATGGGTTGCTATTTTTGACTTTTCTGAGTTGGATCTCTTAGTCTTTCATAGGTATGTGTTGTCTGAAACCTATGATTTGGGATGGGTGGTATGCTATTTTTGACTTTTCTGAGCTGGATTTCTTAGCCTTTCATATGTGTGTGTTGTCAGAAAATTATGATTTGGGATGTGTAGTTTGCTATTTGGACTTTTCAGAGCTAGAATTCTTAGTCTCTCATAGGTGTTTGTTGTCTGTAACTTCTAGTTTGGGATGAGTAGTTTTCTATTTCGGACATATATGAGCTAGGCTTTCCTAGTATATCATAGGTGACTATTGTCAGAAAATTATGATTTGGGATATGTAAATTACTATTTCGGGCTTTTCTGACCTAGATTTCTTGGTCCCTCATAGGTGTTTGTTGTCTGAAACCTATAGTTTGGGATGAGCAGTTTGCTATTTTTGACTTTTCTGAGCTAGGTTTCTTAGCCTTTCATAGGTGTGTGTTGTCAGAAACTTATGATTTGGGATATGTAAATTACTATTTTTGACTTTTCTCAGCTAGATTTCTTAGCCTTTCATAGGTGTTTGTAGTCTGAAACCTATAGTTTGGGATGAGTAGTTTGCTTTTGGACTTTT
Source organism: Artemia sp. Qi Xiang Cuo (assembly GCF_049724085.1). Taxonomy (NCBI): domain Eukaryota; kingdom Metazoa; phylum Arthropoda; class Branchiopoda; order Anostraca; family Artemiidae; genus Artemia; species Artemia sp. Qi Xiang Cuo. The sequence continues at coordinate 89,997,316 of NC_142794.1, forward strand.
CAGAACTGAATTTCTTAGCCTTTCGTAGGTGTGTGTGGACTGAAACTTATGATTTGGGATATGTAAATTACTATTTCGGGCTTCTCTAAGCTAGATTTCTTAGCCTTTCATAGGTGTTTGTTGTCTGAAACCTATGATTTGGGATTTGTAGTTTTGCTTTTTGGACTTTTCAGAGCTAGGATTCTTAGTCCCTCATAGGTGTTTGTTGTCTGAAACCTATAGTTTGGGATGAATAGTTTGCTATTTCAGGCTCTTCTGAGCTAAGGTTTCTTAGTATTTCGTAGGTGTGTGTTGTCTGAAACTTATGACTTGAGGTGTCTAATTTGCTATTTCAGGCCTTTCTGAGCTAAGGTTTCATAGTATTTCGTAGGTGAATGATGTCTGAAACTTATGATTTAGGATATGTAAATTAGTATTTCGGGCTTTTCTAAGTTAGCTTTCTTAGTCTTTGGTTGGTGTGTGTTGACTGAAACCTATGATTTGGGATATAAGGTTCATAGTCTTTCGTTGGTGTGTGTTGTCTGAAACCTATGATTTGGGATTTGTAGTTTTCTTTTTGGACTTTTAAGAGCTAAGATTCATAGTCCCTCATAGGTGTTTGTTGTCTGAAACCTATAGTTTGGGATGAGTAGATTGCTATTTCAGGCTTTTCTGAGCTAAGGTTTCTTAGTATTTCGTAGGTGTGTGTTGACTGAAACTTTTGATTTGGGATATATAAATTACTATTTCGGGCTTTTCTAAGCTAGATTTCTTAGTCTTTCGTTGGTTTGTGTTGTCTGAAACGTATGATTTGGGATTTGTAGTTTTGCTTTTTGGACTTTTCAGAGCTAGGATTCTTAGTCCCTCATAGGTGTTTGTTGTCTGAAACCTATAGTTTGGGATGAGTAGTTTGCTATTTCAGGCTTTTCTGAGCTAAGGTTTCATAGTATTTCGTAGGTGAATGTTGTCTGAAACTTATGATTTAGGATATGTAAATTAGTATTTCGGGCTTTTCTAAGTTAGCTTTCTTAGTCTTTCGTTGGTGTGTGTTGACTGAAACCTATGATTTGGGATATAAGGTTCTTAGTCTTTCGTTGGTGTGTGTTGTCTGAAACCTATGATTTGGGATTTGTAGTTTGCTTTTTGGACTTTTCAGAGCTAGGATTCATAGTCCCTCATAGGTGTTTGTTGTCTGAAACCTATAGTTTTGGATGAGTAGTTTGCTATTTCAGGCTTTTCTAAGCTAGATTTCTTAGTCTTTCGTTGGTGTGTGTTGTCTGAAACCAATGATTTGGGATGGGTGGGTTGCTATTTTTGACTTTTCTGAGCTGGATTTCTTAGCCTTTCCTAGGTATGTGTTGTCTGAAACCTATGATTTGGGATGGTGAATTTGCTATTTTTGACTTTTCTGACCTAGATTTCTTAGTCCCTCATAGGTGTTTGTTGTCTGAAACCTATAGTTTGGGATGAGTAGTTTGCTACTTTTTGACTTTTCTGAGCTAGGTTTCTTAGCCTTTCATAGGTGTGTGTTGTCAGAAACTTATGATTTGGGATATGTAAATTACTATTTCGGGCTTTTCTAAGCTAGATTTCTTAGTCTTTCGTTGGTGTGTGTTGTCTGAAACCTATGATTTGGGATTTGTAGTTTTGCTTTTTGGACTTTTCAGAGCTAGGATTCTTAGTCCCTCATAGGTGTTTGTTGTCTGAAACCTATAGTTTGGGATGAGTAGTTTGATATTTCAGGCTTTTCTGAGCTAGGGTTTCTTAGTATTTCGTAGGTGTGTGTTGTCTGAAACTTATGACTTGAGGTGTCTAATTTGCTATTTCAGGCCTTTCTGAGCTAAGGTTTCATAGTATTTCGTAGGTGAATGTTGGCTGAAACTTATGATTCGGGATATGTAAATTACTATTTCGGGATTTTCTAAGTTAGATTTCTTAGTCATTCGTTGGTGTGTGTTGACTGAAACCTATGATTTGGAATATAAGGTTCTTAGTCTTTTGTTGGTGTGTGTTGTCTGAAACCTAGGATTTGGGATTTGTACTTTGCTTTTTGGAATTTTCAGAGCCAAGATTCACAGTCCCTCATAGGTGTTTGTTGTCTGAAACCTATAGTTTGGGATGAGTAATTTGCTATTTCAGGCTTTTCTGAGCTAAGGTTTCTTAGTATTTAGTAGGTGTGTGTTGTCTGAAGCTTATGATTTGAGGTGTGTAATTTGCTATTTCAGGCTTTTCTGAGCTAAGGTTTCATAGTATTTTGTAGGTGAATGTTGTCTGAAACTTATGATTTGGGATATGTAAATTACTATTTCGGGCTTTTCTAAGCTAGATTTCTTAGTCTTTCGTTGATGTGTGTTGTCTGAAACCAATGATTTGGGATGGGTGGGTTGCTATTTTTGACTTTTCTGAACTGGATTTCTTAGCCTTTCGTAGGTATGTGTTGTCTGAAACCTATCATTTGGGATGGTTAATTTGCTATTTTTGACTTTTCTGAGCTAGGTTTCTTAGCCTTTCATAGGTGTGTGCTGTCAGAAAATTATGATTTGGGAGTTGTAGTTTGTTTTTTAGATTTTTCAGAGCTAGGATTCTTAGTCCCTCATAGGTGTTTGTTGTCTGAAACATATAGTTTTGGATGAATAGTTTGCTCTTTTAGGCTTTTCTGAGCTAAGGTTTCTTAGTATTTCATAGGTGTATGTTGTCTGAAACTTATTATTTGAGGTATGCAATTCGCTGTTTCCGACTTTTCATAACCAGATTTCGTAGTCTTTCGTAGGTATGTGGTGTCTGAAACCTATGATTTGGGATGTGTGGGTTGCTATTTTTGAATTTTCTGAGCTGGATTTCTTAGCCTTTCGTAGGTGTGTGTTGACTGAAACCTATGATTTGGGACTGAGTGGTTTGATATTTTTGACTTTTCTGAGTTGGATTTCTTAGCCTTTCATAGGTGTGTGCCGTCAGAAAATTATGATTTGGGGGGGGTAGTTTGCATTTTGGACTATTCAGAACTAGGATTCTTACTCCCTCATAGGTGTTTGTTGTCAGAAACTTCTTGTTTGGGATGAGTAGTTGGCTATTTCAGGCTTTTGTGAGCTAAGGTTTCTTAGTATTTCGTAGGTTAAGCTTCCAAGTCAATTTTAAGTTGACCAAGACATAAAAAATTTAAAGTTCAGTTCTAAATTTTTACATAGAAGATTGGAAAAGCTATACTATGATGGTGATTATTTTCTATGAAGATAGAAAGTTTCACTTTAATTCTAAATTTTCTTAAATTCAGTTTCGACTTTTCTCAAAGAGATTAAAAAATTTAAAAGTTCGGCGCCAAATATTTTCCATGTTAGTTTTAAGTTCACCAAGACATAACAAATTTAAAGTTCACTTCTAACTTTTTCCACAGAAGATAGGAAAAGTTATACTATGATTATGATTATTTTCAATGAAGATAAAAAGTTTCACTTTAATTCAAAATTTTCTTAAATCTTAAAAAGACATGAAATATGCTTACGGATTTACCAATCGTACTCTGTGCTTATTCATAGACACGACACGGCTTTTCCACTGATACTCTATTGCAGGTTATCGAAACTACCGAGTTTATTGCATGCATTAAATCAGTATTTTTTACGCAATGGAAGGATCAACACACAATTCATATCTGTAAAAAGTGAAGATGAATTATTCGACGAAAGTATGTGCACATGAAAAAATCATCGTCGTGTTGAATGCTGACAAGGAGAAATACCTGAACTATGAAACGAGCGCAAGTGGAGATCTTATTGGGAATGTATGCATACGTTATCATGGCAGTGAGGAGTTAAATTCCTTTGGTGTACCCAAGAATTTCCATCATGCAAGTGGTGGATATGCGAGAGTAACATTACCAGAGAAATTAGTAGTCAAAGAGAATGCCAACTTAAAAATAATAGTTGATGAAGAGGGACAACTTCTAGCTAATAGTTCTGGTAGCATGTTAGCCGTTGATAGATCTTATCGCAATCTTTCCGGTGTTAGCATTCGAATGAAAGCAGAAGTTAAAAGAAGACATGCATACAGTTGCATCAACATCATAAATCATATCATGTCAATGTGCCAAAACTGCTATCTATGTAAAAATAATGTGACAATAGACAGTGAAATCGCAGGCAGAATAAAAAGGACTTTAGCAGACAATATCATCAATGAATATAAAGATGAATTGACGGAAAGTGAAGCGCAAGTGTACTAATAATGTATAATAATGTATTTAACATATTTTTATATTAATATTCTACATGTCGTTATTTCATTAAAAATATCTAATGCATTATTTTGTTAAGTATTCATTATTTTTAGGGTATGATAGAACGTCAAACGTTCAGAATATCTATTAAAAAGGTCAGAGATGTAAGAAAAATAATTTTAGAGATAATGATACTACTAGCAGGCTCAATTTTTCATAGAAGATAGAAAAGTTCAAGTTCTCTTCTGAATTTTACAAAAGAACACAATTCAATTCTAATTTCACCAGAGAAAATAAAAAGCTTACACGTCAGTTTTAAGTTCACCAAGACATAAAAAATTTAAAGTTCACTTCTAAATTTTTCCGTAGAAGATAGGAAAAGTTATACTATGGTAGTGATTATTATCCATGAAGATAAAAAGTTTCACTTTAATTCTAAATTTTCTTAAATTCAATTCTGACCTGTCTCAAAGAGTTAAATTTAAAGTTCTATTCCAATGAATTTTCCGAAAAAAGAAAAGTTCCAAGATATAAAAAATTTAAAGTTCACTTCTAAATTTTTCCGTAGAAGATAGGAAAAGTTATATTATGATTATAATCATTTTCTATGAAGATAAAAAATTCACTTTAATTCTAAATTTTTCTTTAATTCAGTTCTGACCATTCTCAAAGAGATGAAAAAATTTAAAGTTCTGTTCCAAATATTTCCCCGGAAGACGAAAAGTTCAACTTCGATTCTGAATTTTCTCAATGAAAATGAAATAAGTTATTGATCAATTCTATTTTCCCGAAATAATAGGAAATTTTCCACTTAATTGCAGATTTTTCTCAAAGAGATGAAAAAATTTAAAATATTGTTCAAAATTTTTCTTAGAAGATAGAAAAGTTCAAGTTCTAATCTGAATTTTACCAAAGAACACAGTTCAATTCTAATTTCTCCAGAGAAAATAAAAAGCTACCATTTCAGTTTTAAGTTCACCAAGACATAAAAAATTTAAAGTTCAGTTCTAAATTTTTCCTTAGAAGATAGGGAAAGTTAAACTTTGACTGTGATTATTTTCTGTGAAGATAAAAAGTTTCACTTTAATTCTGAATTTTCCTAAATTCAGTTCCGACCTTTCTCAAAGAGATGAAAAAATTTAAAGTTCTGTTCAATATATTTTCTCGGAAGAAGAAAAGTTCAACTTCGATTCTGAATTTTCTCATTGAAAATGAAATGAGCTATTGATCAATTCTATTTCCCCAAAAAAATATAAAAAATTTCCACTTCAGTTCAGTTTTTTCTCAGAGAGATAAAAAAATTTAAAATACTATTCCAAATTTTTCATAGAAAATAGAAAAGTTCAAGTTCTCTTCTGAATTTTACCAACAAACACAATTCAATTCTAATTTCTCCAGAGAAAATAAAAAGCTTACACTTTAGTTTTAAGTTCACCAAGACATAAAAAATTTAAAGTTCTGTTCCAAATTTTTCCATAGAATATTGGAAAAGTTATACTAAGATATTGATTATTTTCCATGAAGATAAAAAGTTTCACTTTAATTCTAAATTTTCTTAAATTCAGTTCTGACTATTCTCACATAGAGATGAAAAAATTTAAAGTTCTGTTCCAAATATTTTCCCGGAAGAAGAAAAGTTCAACTTCGATTCTGAATTTTCTCAATGAAAATGAAATAAGTTATTGATCAATTCTATTTTCCAAAAATAATAGAAAATATTCCACTTCAATTCAGATTTTTCTCAAAGAGAT